>NC_039251.1:15069570-15369570 GCF_003368295.1 Carassius auratus | reverse complement strand
GTAGAATCTCTCTCTCTCTCTCTCTTTCTCTCCTCCCGTGTGTGTGTTCAGCTCCTCGGCGTTCTGCTTTTTTTGGAGGACTCTGAGAAGTGTCTTTTTTCGTTTCATTTGTTCTCTTTTGGTTTCCGAGCTTCAAACGCCGACCTGGCCTAGAGACACTGGAGGACATCGGAGAAACCAAACTACCTTAAAGCAGTTATAGACATATAAAATGCTATTAAGATTTGATTTCTAGTGTCCTCTCTCCGTGTCAGAAATACATCGAAGCGTGTAAGATTATTGTTGTGTATTAAAAAGGTCTCTCTCGACTTCCCTTTAAAAAAAATGTCCTTAAAAAAGAAAAAAAAGCTGAATCCTTGTACCGACTCCTCAAAGTAACTTTTCTGTAATCTAATATAAGTTTCAAATTTAAATATAAAGAATGTTTTAAGATTCCAAACTCGTGTTTATTTGCGACACTAATGTTCTACTACTAATTTCAATAAACTTTATTTTATATACGTGCCTAGTGTGACTAGATCTGCGTTCAGGAAGTTTACATGGCAAAATGTGTTCGAATTCTTTCCCCATAGTGTTTGAGACACTGTTGGTGCCTCTTTTTAGTTGAGAATATTTGTACTATTAGAGAATGTTAAAGCGGTGATTTCCAGACATGGGAAAGTAATAGACATATCTATTTTAAATTATTTTTCTTGTTTATGCTCTCCTCTGACATGTTTTGGTATTATATTGCTCACTGGGAGTGTTTTATCACTGTAAGTGGAGAGGTTTTGCAAATTTCAGATTTTTGTCATGTTCCCAAGTATGACAGAACAGTCCCTGTGTGATCCAGAGTCAAGCCCCCTTCAGGACACTCCTTCCTGTCATTTCTTTCTTTATTATTCTGTTTGCCACAGCTGTAAACAAGTCCTTCTTATTCCCTGAGTGAAGTCTCCCAGGAGCTTGTCTTTTTTTCAAAGTTATTTGAGAGACCGTTAGCTTGGGAACTGTTTAGACGAGCCTAATGTCAGTTTGTCTTTTTGTTTTCACACTTTTCCTCGAGGGTGACTTTATTAAAATAGGATTTGTTGTTGTTTATTATCTTGTCTTGTCACATACACTATACTTATTTACTTATGTGATGGCTAAGCTGAATATTCAGCAGCTGTAACTATAGGCTTCAGTGTCACATGATCTATCAGAAAATCTATGCTGAAAAATATGCTGATTTTGTGCTCATTATTATTATTTTTTTAATTTTGAAAATGGTTGTGCTGCTTTAATATTTTCCTGGAAACAAAATTATTAATTTATAATTAAAATACAAGTTTAGTATAGTTTTAACAGAAAAAGCTTTAGAATTTATCATGTTAATGTAGAAAATCTTGTAATATAACGTTTGTTTGTTTGCTGGTTTTTATTGTATTCGTTATACTTATTTTTAAATTGTTTTAGCCATGATAATAGCCCAAGATGCTGACATGGCATTAAATAAATACCACTACTACTATACCATAATTATTAAAAGACACTAATAATTTACTTAAAGCAAAAGTTTTATTGACCACAAGCTTTTGAACTGTAGAGTAGATTTAGGAAGAAGATTAAGACTTCGCACCATGTTGCAAATGCAATACAATTTTAATAACCATTTACAATGATAGTATTAATGATTATACATAATACATTGGGGAACAATTTTTTTTTTTTTTTAATTCACACTAAAAGCTAAATTTATTTCCAACTCAAACTGAGAAATAAAAAATTACTGTGAGATATTTAAAATAAGAAACTGACCATTTTGTCACATTAAGTAGACATATAAAGTGACAATAACAAGTATGAAATTGCATAACTTAAAAAATATATATTTATTAAATTCTGAAACAAAAAGGAGCTTCATGTAATAAAAAAAATATATACATGAAGAATCACTTTCTTTTTTTTATCCCCCCCCCAATCATTCCTTGCAATTTTGCAGATGGCCAACAGGTGGAGAACCTTCCCTTCAATGTTGGGGCTGCACGACTCATTTAATATAATTTGCAAGTCTTGCTACACATCATGTTGTTGGTTCTCCCTCTTCTCCTCCCTCATTTGGGCTGACGTCCTTGCAGTGGCCTGGTAGATCCTTACATCCTCTTGTGGGATCTCATCCAGCAATGTGACATTAAAAACTTTTTTAAAGTTTTCAATGAAGCACAGGTCAGATTGAAATCGCACCTGTTGGAAATGAAACATTGACAACCAACGGGTCTTATAAAAGAGGCTACCTCACAGTTAAAGATATAGAGTTAACATGTTAGCTATGGTTTAATGGAAAAACATAGAGCCTGACCTTATTTGCCCACAATAGGGTGGTTCCTGGCTTACAGAAGTACTGCATGGTGATCATCAGATCCTCTAGAAAGTTGTGATGATAGACCACGTCTGCACAAAACACATAGTCATAATTGTAGATGGAGCTGGGGAAGTCACGTCTCACATCCTGACCCCAGACCAGAGCCGCCACCTGAGGTGTGTATCTGCAGCGACCCCGTGTGTTGCGGGAGAGGTTAAAGTTCAGGTTTGACAGGACATCGGGTAGATCTGTGGCTGTGACCCAGGCACCTTGATGTGGAAAAGGTGTAAGTGAAAATAAATGGTAACTGCAAACAAATCATTCAAATAAATTGACCTTTGAACTTCCACATCATCACTTTCATGAACAGAAAAAAAGAGATGTAAGTTTAAGTACCCAGTAAACTAGCCACTATGGACACCAGTCCTGTTCCTGCTCCAAGTTCCAGCACTGCTTTATCCAGAAGATCAACCTGCTCCCGGTTCTTTTCCAAATACTTACAGAGCGCTACAGCCTGTGTGCACATACATACATACACAAGTAATCTTTGCAAACTTCACAAAACTCTTGAACACTTAAAGGCTTTACACACTTGAAACGGTTATCCTTGCGTCATTCTAAACCCCATAGAATCTTGGGTTATGATGCTTCACACCTCACACTGTTCATCATTTAGCTGGCATTAACAATTAATGCACAGTAATTGTAAGATGACATTTCACATTGTACTTTCTTAACCATCTAGTGCTCTTTATATAAAACAAAATATATATATTTAGAAATGTTCTTTATCGTAATGGTATGAAACTTGTTAAAGGTTTTAGCATAAAAAAACGTAATGGACATGAAACAAATTTCATCTGGTGAAAGGTTTGGTACTGCATCTAAACAAAATCTTACTGAAAGCTTATGTATATATTTTTTTTTTTTTAGATATCAACCTCAAATGTGGAACACAGTATTTGTATATTTTTGACCCTCACAGTTTTAGAGTGAAACATGGTTCGAGGTTTTACTCTAAAAATAGGCCTACGTACTTCATATAAATTTCAAGTGCTTTTGTGGATTTTACTTTTTGATCCACTCTAATTTTTTTTTTTACTTTAGCTAAAAATCGCATAAAAAGAGACCTTTTAAAAAAATCTAAGTCTGTGCTCAAAAGCATTAAAGATTTAAAACCCTTTATGTGGCAAATTTCATTTTTAGATCTCTGCTCAAAAAGTTAACACCTAACATAATGAATGGGTTACTAATGCATACATATAATTTAGAATCATTAAATACCCTAAAATACAAAATATTAAAAATAAAATAAACCTTTTTACGTTCTAATCTGCATATTTATATTTATATGTATATCTAACGTGTCTTGGACAAAGATGACGCATGGCCGGTTTATGTAAATGTTCTTCAGATTACATTCTCAGGTTACTGCAGACTGTATTGAAGAGTTTTTTCTAAATGGTCTTTTCATACTATAAAGCTGGAACTACTGTTGAAATACAACACGCGGATTTTCTGTGACTGTCCAAAGGACGGTTTCTCTACCAGGAGTTAAAGGCGGAGTTTAGAACGACGATAACCCTTGGTTAAGCGCAGTGTGAAGATCTGTTCTCACGCCTGGCCAGATGACCGCTCCAAAAGAGTCGAGTGACTCTCGGATGTTGATCTCCTGCCCGGTGAAGGAAAAGGTTTCGTTGCCAAGCGAATAGAAGACAGTGGGCTCCCAGGCATTGCGCCTGTTCAGTGCCTCCTTCTTCATGTCTTTACAGTCCATATCCTCTGAAAAGAGCACCAGTAAGATGTGTCATTGCAATTCAGTCACTGTGTATTTACTGATCTAGGGCCAGTTGCATAAAATTTGCCTCTATGTTAAGTCAGTGTCTTAAGTACAAGTTTGACCAGCTAGCAGTTAGCCAAAGGGTAATCAGTCTTTATTTTTAATCTAAGCTTTTATGCAACTCAATAAAAATAATAATAATAATAATAAAATGACCAGTCTTAAAGAAAAAAAATAACTGAATAACTTTTAAAACTGGTGTTAACCTTTTATGCAGCCGGCCCCTGAACACCTGCATGCACATAGACCTACACCTAAATATAGTGGGATCCAAAGGTTTAATACTACATTAAACCTCTGGGATAAAAAAAAATGAAGAAGAAAATTTGTTCACAAGTAGTGGATGACCGATATGTGTTTTATGTTCTTGGAAAGCAGGGGGGCCGATGCCGATATTTGAAAAATAATAAATATCAGCTGATATATCGGTCGACCACTATTCACAAGTACTATTCACAAGTCCAAACACACTTTCGTGACATTTTGTAACTATTTAATTTTTTTTTATAAAATTTGTGGCTAAATCTTATGAATTCATGTTATTTATGGTTTTGTATAATCTGCTGACAGTATAGGTTTAGGGGTTGGCACTTCATGCATGTGTTTTATTTTTTTATCGTAAATTTCTATTAGAACCGCAAAACACCATACAAATTCATACTAAACTGCCAACTTGTAAAATTGTTTTCTCATGAGATCAGGTTGTCCAAGTCTTTGAGGTAGAGTCTAATCAAATCTTAAGTATTTTGTCATATACGGGCAAGTTTCAGGTACACAACCATTTTGCCTGATATTTTTATCTAAAGAAGTAAGAGAGTTTACAATAGTTAGTTCACTATTACACCACTATGGTAATAAAAAATAAATCAAATATGTTGCATAATAATTTTACTATCATATTGCTCCCATATCTCAATCTTCTGCTTATTTACCTTCTTCTGAGTTGTTTGGTGGTGGTTTAACAGGGTCAGGCTGCTTCACGATTCCTTTTTTCTGCACATTTAGACCTGGCCTTCCTTCGATCTCCATTATGGAAACAAGCCCAAATGTCTTCACACTCAATACAGCTATTGTATTGGAAAATTTAATTTTGAATTCCCAATAAAAAACATTCTATAACAACATCTACTTACACACATTTTCCCTAGAAGTTATTGAATTAATGTAGCACAAAAAGTAAGTAAAAATTTCATGCACAATTAATTTGAATGTAAAGTAGTTTCAATAACAAAGCAGTGAAAAGGAAATCAAACACTCTCACAAACATATAGAAACAGACCTGAGACTTTAAAGTTGACATCCTCAGGGCATATTGACTTTTATAAAGAAGCATCTCTCTGCTCCTCCCATGGAAGAACTGGGCTAAATGTGCCGTTAGTTATGAGAGAGAGAGAGAGAGAGAGTGCTACAGTGTCAAAGCTACTTAATTCCACAGCTCAGAGTGCAATCCTCTCCTCAGGGAACACTGATCCCTCTCACTGGTTCCTGTGTTTTTGAGTTTGTGGAAAACAGACAGAGATTTAGACTAAGAATGTGTGGGGAAAAGATGGCTGTAGGTATTTATGTTTGTGCACATGTTAACTTCACCAGGAGCCAGTTTTTTAATATCTTACGATGCACATGAAGGCATATCCCTTTACCCACAGCCTGGGCACAGCTCTGGCAGATATACTGTGGCCTCTGGGATCTTGGAAGCTGCAGCTGGGGTCCAATAACCTGTGCAAGCACAGATGGTAAATTAAGGATGACAAACATTTTACTGCAAGTGTAGGATGACCTAACGGTCAGTTTTAATAGCTGGGATGGAATCAGACATCAGAAATAACCTGAGACTGGACTGACATAGAAAACATGATGTCTGGCAAGACTGGCATATTAAAGCAGAGGCTTTTTAGAGTGATTTTACCATTGGGTTTATGTGCCTAAAACATGTTTATAAAACGAGTTCAACATCAGCATGATACAGTGTTCACAATAAGCACAATGTTTAATCAATTCTTGAATTTCTTGATAATTTACTCTCCCCCATGTCATCCAAGATGTTCATGTCTTTCTTTCATTAGTTGAAAAGAAACTAATGTTTCTCTATGTAGTGGACTTTAGACCAGCTGACTGAAGGTCCAAAGTGCAGGTTCAATTCAGTTTCAAAGGGCTCTACACAATCCCACCCAAAAATAAATAGATAAATAAATAAAATAAAGTAAAATCAATGGGGGTTCTGCCTGTTGGGTCATTTTATTGGATTGTTTTTAATATTTTTACCCAGGTACTGGGTCGTCTTTCTTCAACTAGGTTGCTGGATCATTTTTTAATGCTGGGTTATTATTCTTTTTTTCGACCCAACCTCTGGGTTGAACTCGTCTCAGATGAAACAACCAAGCTGCTGTGTTACAGTTAGTGCGCTGTCTTATTGAGTCATCTACAATAAATGTATATCTATAAAGGTTTGTATACATTTTATTTAATTGATAAAGTCTTTATTGTGCTGTAAATTGTATTATTTTACGCAACACAGCATAAGGACGAGATGCCATTCAGTTGCGTAATTATCTTTTTTTTTTTATATAATCAAGGCCACCAAAGAGTTTAGCATTTAATTTAATAATTATTATGCATCTATTTAACCATTAAATTTATGTGAAATGCCCTTCATGTACACAAGAATCCACAGTTGTATTCCAAATGACGTTCAATACACTATGCTTATATCATGTATTGGCACATTAATCTGAAGGACAAACAGCAATTGCAAATTACAAACAAACTATTATGTTCATCCAAAAGGAGAAAAAAAAAAGAGAGTACTCCCTAGTCCCCTTGCATGGTAAACTAATTTTACACTCTGGGATTATCATGTCTGTCAGTTTTAGGCCATGTTTAATCAGACACCTGGGATGAGAGCATAACGTCTGATTAACACTCCCGTTGAAGCTGTAAACACAGACCTTGCTGTATTACATTCAGGTCTATAATACTTCTGAGAACAGTAATACTGCTGAAACATGGCTGAGTGATCATATCAAATTGATGTATCAGGGATGAAACATCTGTACCATCTAAAGCAAATAGAAAAAACTTTAATAAGGTGGAATTTAGGTGGAATTCTCATCATTAGTGTAATATTTGGTTCATACACATGCACATATTTGGATCTAAAGTTAAACAAGAGGCCAGGAAGATGACAAGTATTCATTTATGACTGAAATGGTTGGAGTGGCTTTGGTTTAGTACCTGCAAATCCTTCACTG
This sequence comes from Carassius auratus, assembly GCF_003368295.1. Lineage (NCBI taxonomy): Eukaryota > Metazoa > Chordata > Actinopteri > Cypriniformes > Cyprinidae > Carassius > Carassius auratus. The sequence goes on along the minus strand of NC_039251.1, from coordinate 15,362,162 downwards.
ACACTCAGTAGTGAAAACACAGCTGCTGAAGTCAAATGGAAAACTGACTCAGCCATGGAGAACAATATGTTGTGCATGCCTAAGTAAGCTTCAGCCTCATATCTTACAGAGTGTGTCAGACAAAGTGTGAGAGGGGGCGTTAATCTTTTGATATTCTGATAATAGTATCTATATGAACCTTTCTGGAAAACCGTTGGCTTTAAAGATTCTAGAAGATCCTCTGATCAACTGATTCTCAGCATCCGTGGTATGACCATTAAGACCAAACGCTCAAAAAAAAGAATACATTTTCCAAAAGCAGAAGTTTAATATTTGATCTCTAGAAAGAACTAGTATATCTGTACTAAAGTTCTCTTTTTTCTCTCTCGTTAGAAGTGTTAATATTTATCCTAGAAGTAAGGCATTCGTTGTTGGATTTCTGAGAAACATGTAAACACTGTGACTCTGTAGTATTATCTATGGGAATTTAACAGATCTGGTCTCTATAGTCTTGAGTCCAGGAATCAAAATAGACTTGCAAATGTTTTATTCTCTTTTTAAATGTAAAAGTCTGTTTGGTGATGCTAGTAGTACAAAAATGACACACTTTACCTTTAAAACCTCTAGCATTAAGTGAATTTTTATGACTGTCCCAGGGACCATTGCTGGCTTCACAACAAATGCGTGTGTCAGACCAAGTGGCTCTCTATGAAGGTATTTTTGATTCAAAACAACTGAACACCTGTGGCAGTGCGATTTGTAGTTGTAGAGAAAAGCCACACATGTGTATCAGTAAATTTGAAGTCACAGAGTGAAATGTTTTAAGAGATGCAAACCTGTAGCCTTTTTTTCTCTCTCACAAACACAACACAACAGTTACACCTTCTCAAATTCTTCATTGCAGGTGCACAAATCCTATTCTACAAATCACACATTTAGAAACTCGTACGCTCACATTTTTGAAACAATTGTTGCAGTGAATGTGGTGCAAAACGCATTTACACACCCGCATCAAGAAATGTGAAGTCGTGGAGAAATGTTGAACATCCGCAAATCAGTACGTGAATTCATCAAATGAGAGTTGCACACTTGTAGAATATTTTCTCAGAAATGTCTTGTATATTTTTCTAACACAAACACAAAGTACATAACTACAGCTGCTTGAATCTGCTGCGATGAATCTCAAACACTGTTTTTCGCTTTCAAGCGACAAGTTTCGCGCTCTCCCTTTTGCACCGAGATATTTGGTTCAAAAGTGATTTGTGCATCTGTAGAGGTAGTGGGCGGGACTGTTTAGAGATTACAGAATTTCAGCCAATCAGAAGAGCTACTGAGCCAGTAGATATACGCCCCAAACAGTTTTACGCCCCTGTTGTTCCTCATGCGTCCAGTAGGGGGAGGCTGCAGACTTATGACCTACTGTAAAATGTATTATTTATATTTATTTATAAACTGTTTTTATATACAGGAGACTGACTGATATATGATGTTGTGAATTTATATTAAGTTATATTTAGATATTAACCATATTCAGGCCATTAGACATACAGTACTGTGTAATCATATGGATCCTAAATGAAATATTTGCTTTACAATTCACAATTGCTTGTCATACAGCAACAAAACATGTCCTACATAGCATTTTATGAAGACCAACACAATTTAACCATTTTCTAAAGTTCCAAGGGTCATTTAAAAGAAAGACAATATTGTTGTTCACAAAAAAATATATTTATTAACACCATGACTTGGTTATTTCTTAACAGCATGACTCCTGTAGATGACTCTCCTATGGCTTGCCACTCTTCTTTAATTGTTTCTTTATCTTGCTGTCAAAGTGATCCCACTCACTGATAAAAATAAATAGAAAAGCAAAAGTTGTATAGTGGTAGAAACAACGGTTATTTATAAATAATGGCAGGGTGTCATGTTTCCATTTTTTTTTCATTTATAGGATCCTTATAGGATCCTTACAGTACCTTGCGTCAATGACAGGTCCTCGAAGGAATTTCTCCTCAGCCTCCAAGATAGACACGTTTCACAACAGCAAGAGCACAGATGATGGACTACCAGAGAAAGATTTATCACAGCCCAAATAAGCCAAGCATCATTTTGCATTTTTTTTTTTTTTACAACAAAATCAAAAGTGCCTTTTCTATATTAAGCACAAAACTATTATTTTATAGCAATGATCTAACATTATGAATAAACTATTTGACATTAAAAACAATGTGAATATGACACCATGCAGAGCACAACTAACACACAAGACCTACCTCTGGAAAAGGGACATCCATAATGAATCTGATCTGGTCACTGTGGGTGTGTGTAGGTGTGCCATCCAAAATTGAAGTCATCTGAGTGTAGATAACATCAATTCGCTCCTGATCTTCAATGAACAATATTGATGGAACACTTGGAAAAAGTGTCAAGTCACTTTGATTTTTTTTTTTTTTTTTTTTGTCCATTGAAGATATACTGTGGTTAGTTAAGTTTGAGTCAGACAGAACATCTGACTCAATCAAGTACTTTTGCCTCTCGAAATAAACTGACCCATCTTTTGAATTGATATCGCTATTCTTTCTTATTTAATTGATCAATCTTTTATAAATAATAAATGTTGCATCATTACACAATACAATCAACAACAATTACTTTAGCAGATTATTTAACATACCTCATCCGTATCGCTTCAACAAGGTCTGCTGCTATCATACATATAGATATGGTCTGCTGTTCTTATAAATGACTGGGCTCATATACTAATATACTGCCTCCCCCTACTGGACGCATGAGGAACAACAGGGGCGTCAAACTGCTTGGGGCTATATCTACCGGCTCAGTAGCTCTTCTGATTGGCTGAAATTCTGTAATCTCTAAACAGTCCCGCCCACTACCTCTACAGATGCACAAATCACTTTTGAACCAAATATCTCGGTGCAAAAGGGAGAGCGCGAAACTTGTCGCTTGAAAGCGAAAAACAGTGTTTGAGATTAATCACTGAAGATTCAAGCAGATGTAGTTATGTACTTTGTGTTTGTGTTAGAAAAATATACAAGACATTTCTGAGAAAATATTCTACAAGTGTGCAACTCTCATTTGATGAATTCACGTACTGATTTGCGGATGTTCAACATTTCTCCATGACTGCACATTTCTTGATGCGGGTGTGTAAATGCGTTTTGCACCACATTCACTGCAGCAATTGTTTCAAAAATGTGAGCGTACGAGTTTCTAAATGTGTGATTTGTAGAATAGGATTTGTGCACCTGCAATGAAGAATTTGAGAAGGTGTAACTGTTGTGTTGTGTTTGTGGGAGAGAAAAAAAGGCTACAGGTTTGCATCTCTTAAAACATTTCACTCTGTGACTTCAAATTTACTGATACACATGTGTGGCTTTTCTCTACAACTACAAATCGCACTGCCACAGGTGTTCAGTTGTTTTGAATCAAAAATACCTTCATAGCTCTCTCTTTATCCCATAGATGATGCATAGAAACATGGGAATCCTGGCAGTCCTGGCCAGATGATGGGATGGAAAACAGCCTGCATGGTAGGCTCATGGTGATGAGAGCTATTAGCGTACCAGCGCCTGCCTAAAGCCTTTGTGAAGCTTTAGTGTAAAGCTCTGTGAGGATTTAACATTGAGTGACCTTTCAGTTAACAGCTAAATGAGTCAACAATTGGCATAAAAATAACAGCCTTAGATACAGTAATAAAATACATAAAAAAGTCACTTTTATTGTATATGATTTTACAGCTTGATTTAAACATACAGTAGAAGTGTTCAAAAGGATTGTTTTAGCTAGTAAACAACAATTAAATGCTATATTAACCAATCTAAATGAAACAGTTGAGGTATATAAACATGTTTATTCTTTTTTTTTTGTAAAAATACAAGGCAAATTGACTTAAACATCAGTTGATAACTCTTATAAATGAATCTTTAAAAAATTGCAATAATGTTTATTATTTACACTTTTTTCATAAAAGTTACTGTATAGCAGGTTAGGTTAACCCTCTGTCTGTTTAAAGTGGACAGGAACAGATGAATGGTTTGGGAATTGTGCATGGTGCATCATTGAACGCCAGATTATCTGAAAATAGACAAAGCTTTGTTAAACTGGTAAAGACAGATAAGGAAAAAGAGGAAAGCGGCGAAAGAGTTAACGGATTTTATATATATATATATATATATATATATATATATATATATATATATATATATATACACTGTATATTTCCTTTAGATTATCTGTGATGAATGCAAGTTTTTGTAAACTGTTGTTCAGTAGAAACACTTACACCACGTCTCTACACAGTTCTCATGCCCTCCAGCATTATTGGGTTCTCCAACAGCCCAGCCATTATAGAGCCAGTGCGTTCCATCCAACCACATGAAATTACGTGTCTGTCAAAACAGTAGAGTGACTTACTAGAGGGACAGAAATGGTGGTGAAATTAATAAACCATGCAAAAAAAAAAGTGAAACACTACAAAACAAATAAATACATTAAAGATTCTCCATCCTCCAACCCATGTGCGAGTGCGGCCGCCATTCCGATCCATTAGCCTCCCTAGTTCTCCAAGAATGTAGCTGCTTGACACAGAGGCCAGGTGGCCATTATAGCAGATGGACTGACAATGGAACTAAGGAGAACCATAGTTGTTATAAAGTGAAAAGAAAGGAGAAATACAGTATAGTGTCATTAATAAGTCAGTAAGTAATTAGTTAAACAGTTATTATTATGTCAATAATATAGTACATTTATTAAAACATACTGATATGTTTTATATGACATTCATACCTCAGCTTGATAGGCGTTGAGGTTTACTCTGAAATACTGGTAACATTTGCCCTGTAGGACAACTCCTCTACAAGTCCCCCATCCTGTGGACATATCACCACACTACAATCATCATTCCATATCTTACATTACACAACACATCTGCTTGATAAATGCAGCTGTTCACAATGACCCTAAACATGCAGTATTCAGACCTGTTTGCTGTTTGTACACAGTGGCAAAACTAATATCATCTGAGGTGGCTTACCATTCTGTGTCATTCGACTTTGCCTCCCAGGGTCCATTTGTATTTCTGGATTTTCATCCATTATATAGTCAGCCTGAAGTGTAGGCTCTTCCTTTACTAGATTTTCTTCTTTTTCATCTTCCTCTTCTGTATTAGTTTCAGACTCTAACTCTGGTATGATGTTGCTGTCCTTCTGAAAGTCAGTTATTTCCATCTCAGGCTCTAGTTCTGTCTCTAGCATCTCTTCAGTCAAGTTATCTGCCTCTAGCACAAGTTTCTCCAACATCGCTTGTGTCTCTTCTGGTAATCTTTGTTCTTCTATTGTTTCTGGCTCCAGCAGCACTGAATCAGGCTCCAGACGTGAATCTACAACAGCTTCATCCTGCACCAGAGGACCTGCTTCTGCTTCTGTGTGCTCTTCATTCGGCTCTTTTTCAACCACTGGTACCTTCACCACTGGATCTGGAAGCTTCTCATCCTGAACTGGTGGACTGGCAAAAGCTACAGAAGCTAATGATCAGAAAATAATAATGTTAATCGATCTAGAGATTTAATTTAATTATTTAGCACAAGATTTTATTTAACATTAAGCTTGTTAGATATTGTAAGCTTTCACCAATAAAGACTACTTCAATAAAGTAGAAGATATTTTGTTAAAGATGCATGACAAAAAATATGTTGTTCAAAGAGTGACCCCCAAGTTTTAAAAGTAAGGATGCACTCATTATTCAACTCTTAAAAGACCAAGATTTTACAAAAATATGCAAGTAAAAAATAAAAACACTTATTAACAGAAAGCAGCTTTAAATGCACCAAAAATTGAAAATAGGACACATAGTAAACTATTAACTGTATGTTTGAATGACATATAACTAGAGCACAGATCATACCTGTTATGGTGAGAACCAGCAAGAGGAATTTTCTCATTTTGTCAAAAATCTCCAAAGAATTACTTTCTGCAAGAAGATGATTTGATAATAAATCAACATCAATCAATTATGTTCATTTTCACTTAATTACGTTTTTATTGACTGTAATTCACAAAAGCCTTCTTCATTTAAAAAAAGACTGGACTACTCTAAAATAAAATGTTATTTATATCAACATCACCGAATCAAGCAAAATACATTATTTACACCAACTGCATTTAAGGGTTAAATCATGAACTGCAGATTATAGCCATCTATTTTAAACCATCTAAGAACATTACTGCTGGTGTAAGAAATAAATACAGAAAGACAAAAGGAATGCTATTTTGTAGAAATATGAACAGTAGATTGTTATTCTCACCAGTGTTGATCTTGTTGTTATTGAGTCTTCACCTGTGTTTGTCTCAGTGCTGTGAGATCAAATCAGTGCTTCTTATAAAAGACAAGTTTTATGGCCTTCGTCTTGTCACGTTTCTGAGAGCACATGCTTCACACTTTTAAGACCTCATAATATTTTATTATTTTTGCTTCTCTTGTAAACATTTGTTTTGAAGCACTAATCAATTCAGTCTGAGATATAGGCTACAAAAGTTTGGATTGTGTTTTCTGCTTTTATTTGTTAGGTTGCTTTTTATTTATTCATCCTTTTAAGATGGTTTAAAAAATATCTTTGATTAGATTGACTTTTAGGTCATATTCTGCCTTCGACCTGACGTCACTCTATGTACTGTGCTGGAGTGAACATATACATCCTCTTTTTCTACACTGGCTGCTACAGTCCTCATATATGTACATTTATTTGCATGCTTTGAGTATTCTCTGTAGATCCTGTCTTCTTCAGTCGATTGTGTAGGAAGCCTACACATTGATCAAACTACTTTTCAGTCATTAGCGTCAGAAAAATATAAAAATAATATGAAAAGCCAAACCCTTGAATTTTTAGGCAATTTAGAAATCAAGACCCTATTGTTTGATAGAGAAAGTATGCATACACATATAAGCATATATTCATTTATTTAAAAAAAAAACTCAAGGAAGAAAAACACACGCACCCTTTGATGTTTAAGGGTGCACGTGCCTGAACAGGAAGAACAAAATAACTTAGGCATATCACCACAGAACTTCCCCAATTATAAGTTAATGACTTACAAGTTACAAGAGTCTTTTCCCTTGAAATGTTATGTTTAAATATGCAAATATCTTATTTTGGTCAATTTAGAAGAAATCTACAGAAGCAAACAGACGAGCATATAGGCTTAAAACAAATACCTTAATGTGTATTTTGGAAATTTCCTTTCCATTAGAGCAAAAATATATTACAATAACACCAAAATAATTAAAAATATTTGTTGTCATATGCAAAATAAACGAATTATTAGTGAAATTATATTCCTCTCCTTTGTGCAGTCATTTATTTTAAATATATACTTGAAACTTGTAGTATAGAAAACGGAATGTGGGTTTATGGGATGTTGTTGTGAATCAGTTTTGGTTAGCATGTTGAATTTTTGCATTGAAACGTACACAATTAAAAACTGGACACTTCCCATAACTGGCTATAACGTCGTCATTGTAATTCCCATAACAATGTAATAGCTACATCATTAGAAGAATGGAATCTACGCTAATATTAGTCTGTTTCTCTCTTATTCCGAGGTCACCGTAGCCACCAGATCCAGTACGTATCCAGACCAGAGGGTCACTGCAGTCACCCGGATCCAGTACGTATCCAGACCAGATGGTGGATCAGCACCTAGAAAGGACCTCTACTGCCCTGAAAGACAGCGGAGACCAGGACAACTAGAGCCCCAGATACAGATCCCCTGTGAAGACCTCGTCTCATAGACCACCAGGCCAAGACCACAGGAAACAGATTATTCTTCTGCACAATCTGACTTTGCTGCAGCCTGGAATTGAACTGCTGGTTTCGTCTGGTCAGAGGAGAACTGGCCCCCTGACTAAACCTGGTTTTTCCCAAGGTTTTTTCTCCATTCTGTCACAGATGGAGTTTTGGTTCCTTGCTGCTGTCGCCTCTGGCTTGCTTAGTTGGGGACACTTCATTTACAGCAATATCATTGACTTGATTGCAAATGATTGCACAGACACTATTTAAACTGAACTAAGCTGAATGATGACATCACTGAATTCAATGATGAACTGCCTTTAACTGTATTTGCATTATTGACACACTGTTTTCCTAATTAATGTTGTTCAGTTGCTTTGACACAATCTGTTGGTTAAAGCGCCATATAAACAAAGGTGACTTGACTTGACTATTCAATAAACTCTGCTCCTTTTTCTCATCATTTTGTCTCCTGCTTCTGTACTTCACTTGCTTTTTCCTCAGTCAAAAAGTGTATTTTGGGGTACCAGACAAGACTTCCTGTTAACAGATTTTGGGTATTATACTACTTTGTACACAAGTTGTTAACAGACAAAACAGATATTTTCTGATAGGATCTGGTGTCCGGAACTAAATTATCTGGTATGGAGGCATGATTTAAGTTTCCTTTGTTGTTTCCTGTTCTTGTGATGAAATTAGCGAATGCTAAAGAAGACCATGGTCTCTTTTCACACCATGGTGAACTTATTATTTTGTAGACATATGGTGAAAAATGAAACAACATTACACAATTGGTCAATTACACAACTGCCTTAATCTTTGATGAACAGCTGACCTCATTGCAAAGAATGCTGGATCTTGCAGGTTTACATTGCTCACCATCAGAAAGATCATGCCCTTTCTAATGGAGCATGCTGCACAACTTCTTGTCCAGGCCCATGTCATTTCTAGGCTGGACTACTGCAATGCTCTTCTGGTTGGACTTCCATCAAGCACAAACCTCTACAAATGATTCAGAATGCAGCGGCACGACTGGTCTTCAGTGACCCCGTGTTACACCTCTCTTTATCTCCTCTGCTCGCATCAAGTTCAGGCTCAGCACCCACCTACTTCAACTTACTACTACGAATCTACATCTCCTCCAGAAGTCTGAGATCTGCTAGTGTGCGACACCTCATGGTACCATGCAGACAGGCTGGAAATCACTTTCTAGAACGTTCTTGTTCACCATTCCTGGCTGGTGCAGGGAATGATCTTCCCACCCCTATCCGGAATGTTAAATCCCTGACAATTTCATCAAACTCAATGCTACTTCATCCTTGTACTTATTTTTATTTATGCTTGTACTTATTTGAACAAAAGCCTGAAACTTGGTATTACAAGCATTTCCTGTGTCTGTTTCCCTCTTTATGAAGAATCACTTTATGTATTCCCCAAGTGTAAGTTTCTTTGGATAAAAGCATCTGAAAAATGATACAATTTTATTCATATAAAACATAAAACCTAAAGAGGAAATTCAGTAAAACTACATAATATCTTTCTAATGTTACATTAACTGCACAAGTAAATATATATTTTTTGAATTATGATGGAAATAATAACATTATTATACTAAACACTTCCCTGAAATAGTAACTCATGAAACAAAACAAGTTGCATGAGCTCATGTTTACAGTTAAATGACCACTGTAAACACAGATAAGCAGACATGTGCAGACATCAAAGGGGACTTGAGCACCTGCCCTTGTTCTTCCTCGAGAGAAAGTGGCCTTTTTATTGGAGCGTTTTTTATTTTTTAAAAGAATTAATATATGTAGCTATATATGTGTACATGTGTTTTTCCGTATGAGCACAGCTTTCCCTGTCAGATAAAAAAATTCTAAATATCAGGTTGGGTCGGGAAATGACCCAAATAAAAATTTTACTAATAAACAAAAAGCAACCTTACAAATAAAATTGAGGAAAAAATACATCCAAACACCCAAATTTTTTTATATCTCAGACTGAAGTGATTTGGTACTCTTAACTTAATCATATGTTTAGAAGAGTAGCAAACAATAATAAAATATTATGAGGTCCTAAATGTGTGAAGCATGTGCTCTCAGAAACGTGACAAGACGAAGGCCATAAAACTTGTCTTTTATAAGAAGCACTGATTTGATCTCACAGCACTGAGACAAACACAGGTGAAGACTCAATAACAACAAGATCAACACTGGTGAGAATAACAATCTACTGTTCATATTTCTACAAAATAACATTCCTTTTGTCTTTCTGTATTTATTTCTTACACCAGCAGTAATGTTCTTAGATGGTTTAAAATAGATGGCTATAATCTGCAGTTCATGATTTAACCCTTAAATGCAGTTGGTGTAAATAATGTATTTTGCTTGATTCTGTGATGTTGATATAAATAACATTTTATTTTAGAGTAGTCCAGTCTTTTTTTAAATGAAGAAGGCTTTTGTGAATTACAGTCAATAAAAACGTAATTAAGTGAAAATGAACATAATTGATTGATGTTGATTTATTATCAAATCATCTTCTTGCAGAAAGTAATTCTTTGGAGATTTTTGACAAGATGAGAACATTCCTCTTGCTGGTTCTCACCATAACAGGTATGATCTGTGCTCTAGTTATATGTCATTCAAACATACAGTTAATAGTTTACTATGTGTCCTATTTTCAATTTTTTGTGCATTTAAAGCTGCTTTCTGTTAATAAGTGTTTTTATTTTTTACTTGCATATTTTTGTAAAATCTTGGTCTTTTAAGAGTTGAATAATGAGTGCATCCTTACTTTTAAAACTTGGGGGTCACTCTTTGAACAACATGTTTTTTGTCATGCATCTTTAATAAAATATCTTCTACTTTATTGAAGTAGTCTTTATTGGTGAAAGCTTACAATATCTAACAAGCTTAATGTTAAATAAAATCTTGTGCTAAATAATTAAATGAAATCTCTAGATCGATTAACATTATTATTTTCTGATCATTAGCTTCTGTAGCTTTTGCCAGTCCACCAGTTCAGGATGAGAAGCTTCCAGATCCAGTGGTGAAGGTACCAGTGGTTGAAAAAGAGCCGAATGAAGAGCACACAGAAGCAGAAGCAGGTCCTCTGGTGCAGGATGAAGCTGTTGTAGATTCACGTCTGGAGCCTGATTCAGTGCTGCTGGAGCCAGAAACAATAGAAGAACAAAGATTACCAGAAGAGACACAAGCGATGTTGGAGAAACTTGTGCTAGAGGCAGATAACTTGACTGAAGAGATGCTAGAGACAGAACTAGAGCCTGAGCTGGAAATCACTGACTTTCAGAAGGACAGCAACATCATACCAGAGTTAGAGTCTGAAACTAATACAGAAGAGGAAGATGAAAAAGAAGAAAATCTAGTAAAGGAAGAGCCTACACTTCAGGCTGACTATATAATGGATGAAAATCCAGAAATACAAATGGACCCTGGGAGGCAAAGTCGAATGACACAGAATGGTAAGCCACCTCAGATGATATTAGTTTTGCCACTGTGTACAAACAGCAAACAGGTCTGAATACTGCATGTTTAGGGTCATTGTGAACAGTTGCCTTTATCAAGCAGGTGTAGTGTGTAATGTAAGATATGGAATGATGATTGTAGTGTGGTGATATGTCCACAGGATGGGGGACTTGTAGAGGAGTTGTCCTACAGGGCAAATGTTACCAGTATTTCAGAGTAAACCTTGATGCCTATAAAGCCGAGGTATGAATGTCATTTAAGATTATATATTCTTATTTGTCAATTTTGTGTAATATGGTTCTGGCAGTCAAATGAAATGTAAATGAAAGAGAACCATCATCAAGCAACATATGTCTTGACTGATGTCCAGAAGATATTTTTATGAAATGGTATTTAAAATAAAAATAAACAATCCAGTAATCCTGTTTTATTTTGTTAACCTATAGAATTGTGTCTATATATGTACATTTTAATGTATTTACTATATGATTTACTGATAATGATAATAATAAACATATTTGATATATTATTTATATAATAATAATAATAATAATAACTGGTTAACCAAGACATATGGACTTATTAATGAAACTTCTATTTTTCACCTGTTATATTTTTCTTTTCCTTTCACTTTATAACAACTATGGTTCTCCTTAGGTCCTCTGTCAGTCCATCTGCTATAACGGCCACCTGGCCTCTGTGTCAAGCAGCTACATTCTTGGAGAACTAGGGAGGCTAATGGATCGGAATGGTGGCCGCACTAGCGCATGGCTTGGAGGACGCAGAATCCTTCGTGTACGTTCATTTGTTTCAAAGTGTTTCACTTTTTTAACATGGTTTATGCATTCATTCTCCACCATATCTGTCCCTCTAGTAAGTCACTTTCCTGTTTTGACAGACAAGAAATTTCCGATGGTTGGATGGAACGAACTGGAGCTATAATGGTTGGGCTAAAAAAGAGCCAAATAATCGTGGTGGGAAAGAGAACTGTTTAGAGATGTGGAGTAAGTGTTGTTACTTAACAACAGTGAACAAAAATTCTATCAATAAAATGTGGCTTTCATCATACAGATAATTTGAAGGAATAATATACCATAATTCTTTAACTCTTTCACCTCCCTTTATAGAGATACTTTCCTCTTTTTCCTTATCTGTCTTTACCAGTTTAACAAAGCTTTGTCTATTTTCAGATAATCTGGCGTTCAATGATGTGACATGCACAAGACTCAAACCGTTCATCTGTTCCTGTCCACTTTAAAACTGCCAGGTTAACCTAATACAGTAGCTTTTATGAAAAAAGTGTAAATAATGAATTTTTTTTATTACTGCAATTTTAAAAGATTAATTCATAAGGGTTATCAACCAGTTTTTTTTATTACATTTGTTTACCAGCTAAAACATGCTTTTGAAAACTTTGTGTGTAAATAAAGTTTACTTTTATTACCAAAAACATGTTTTACGATATTTTATTACTGTATCCAAAGCTGTTATTTTCATGCCAATTGTTGACTCATTTAGCTGTTAACTGAAAGGTCACTCAATGTTAAATCCTCACAGAGCTTTACACTAAAGCTTCACAAAGGCTTTAGGCAGGTGCTGGTACGCTAATAGCTCTCATCAGCCAGCAGTGGTCCTTGGGACAATACTAAAGCATCACCAAACTGAATTTTACTTTTAAAATGTGCGAATTAAAAATTAATTCTCATCAGAATGCTGCATATGCTCTGAGATGGTCCATGTCCTGCATTTGAGCAACAGTTTGTAATCTGAGCAAGTTGTATTTAAAGAGTTCTTTAATTTTAAACAAAAGTGAAATTGTAAATAATTTTTTATTCCTTTTATTCGGTTTAATCCTTTTAAAAATACTATAGGTTCATAATTTGAAAGTTTACATTTGTTAATACAGAATTTACATGAGAGACTTAGGTTTAAAAAAAATTAGGCAAAGTATCTAAAAATAACAGATTTGGGATTCATTGAAAAATCTTATAAGATAGTATCATCCAGAGTTAAAAATAACAATTGCCTTACCAAAACAAATTAAGAAGAGTTTCAGTGTCACTCTGACAAAAGGAGCATTAGTGTCAAAATCAGATCCAATTTTTTTCCTAATTTTTAAATGAAATTTTATCTAAATGATGCTGCTGTTCAGCAAACTCTTAGTTTTTCAGAATCAGAAATATCTTACACACTTTTAGACACAAGATTAGCAGTTTTAGAAACAACTTTATTCTCTAGGATTTCCTCATTTTAGCTAAGTCACATCTGAATTTACTTAAATATTCACAAATGTCATAGTCTGCTACCAATTACTGCCATATTTATTTTATTTTATTTTTTTTGCGTTGTTTTTGCAGTTAGAGTTAGAATGACTAGATTTGGGGGGCCATCTATCAATATTAGTATAGTCAATAACCCCCACCCCACCAACATAAAGATTGATGAAGACTGATAACAACAAACATCATGTCTAAAAAGTCAAGATCATTTGGATCACATTGTGAAAACAGAAATGTACCTTAAGCAATAAAGTAAAATCCGAACATCTTTTGACATCAGAATTAAACAATTTAAGATATAATTGTGCTGTAGCCTATGTTTGTTAAGGTTTCTTAACTCTCTAAATGAGACGACAGACAATACCATAAAAGAAAACTCCCCACAATAACTGCCTCAAAAGTGTTGATGTTTAGCGTAGACATGCACGTGAGTTCGATGAGTTCTACTCTCAAGTAGTGGACGTGGAGCTGGTAAACAAACAGTCTATATTTCAGTGCCAACCACAAACATCCCTTCCTCCTATTAAAGGTCCCCTTCTTCGTGATTCCATGTTTTAAACTTTAGTTAGTGTGTAATGTTGTTGTTAGAGTATAAATAATATCTGTAAAATTCTAAAGCTCAAAAGTTCAATGCCAAGCGAGATATTTGATTTAACAGAATTCGCCTACAAAAAATGACTCGTTTGGACTACTGCCCTCTAGTTCCTGTAATAATGATGTCACTAAAACAGTTTTTTTGACTAACCACCACCCACATGAATTCACAAACAGGGGGCGTGGCCTTGTTGCGCTCAGACGGAGAAGAAGGAAGAGCTGTTTGTTTTTGTCGCCAGTTCGTTGAAACGCTGTTATTTTTTATCTTGGAGTCCAATCCTCTTTGTTTGGGCTTCCCAGGAACGCTGTACTTTGAGTTTAATGGTTACAATTTATGTTTAACTCGGTTCCCGAACATTATAATGCACATGTAAAACTATGTGCAGCACATTTTGCTGAGGACAGCTTGCTGAGGACAACTTTCTCAATCTCAATCAGTTTAATGCCGGATTCGCACAAAGATTATTCTTGAAAGATGGAGCAGTTCCCTCTTTGTCTGGAGAAGGCGTTGTTTATGGACCACAACCAGTAAGTGTATTTTATTATTTAAGTTGGTGCGTTTAACAGTTTCTGTAACTTATTACACAAAGGGCAACGCTGTTTAGCTTTGTTAACTAGATGTTAGGGCTGTGCATAAAGACGAATGTGGTTTTCATGCATTTCGTCAGTAAAAACGCTCCTGTGACTATAAATATATCTCCAGCATGTGCGTTCTAGCCAAATCACCCTACCAGGAGGGCAGCCTGCTCTCAGCTGCTGTTGAATCACAACACAGGTACCGCTGGCCCAATCAGAACCCGTTACTATTTCTGAAGGAGAGGCTTCATAGAACAAGGAAGTCATCAGCCCTTTTGTGACAGTGAAAACAGCGGGATACAGATAAGTGAATTGTGTGAAAAATACTGTGTTTTTTTACACGCGAAACATGAACACATGTTATATTGCACATTGTAAACACAATCAAAGCTTCAAAAAAGCGCGTTAAACGGGACCTTTAAGGAATCTTCAACCAATCAGATTGAAGCATTCTATACCCCCCACACCCCAGTATAAAGTAGATATGAATTTACCTTTTATTTGAATAAAAAAAAACCATTTAGTTTCCACACTAATAATTTTGTAGTTATTTAAAAAAAAAAAATTACAGTGAGAACGACAATGTGATGTTATGCACGATTGTCATAAAAAGTAAACATGCCTGTAGAAAGACTTAAGGAAATGCATATTTATTTATGTAAAAAAAAGAAAAAGAAAGTGGTTACCACGCTTGCCTATAAACAATAGCCTACCATGATAAGAAACTTTTTTTATCTTATACAGACGTCGCTCATATTCAAGTCATCAACATATGTCTTGCGCCATGCTCGCGCAGCGTTCTGAGAGCGCGCAATACTATCTTGAAAAACATCTGAAGAGCAAGAAGCACATCAGACTCTCCACGCGCTCCTGCACCAGCCGGGCAATCTGAAGATGAGCACAGCACAAATAATGACCTTCTCCGCTCTTCTCATGCTGCTCTACTGTAAGTGTATTATCATCCCATGTCTAATTATCTGACGCTTTTTCGTTTTGTCTGTGATGGCCATTTTAAAAGAAAAATGGAACATTCTTACTCTAAATGAAATGGCTTGAGGATTCTGATGGGTGAGTTGGAAAATACAGTTCATACCTTAATTTGATAATTTGAATGTATATTTAGGCCTGTCTGTTAAGAATTATACTTTTTATTTCATTGTAATTCTATTCTACATTGTTTTTAGTGTTTTAAAGTGCTGCTAACATAGACAGTATAATGTTTAAAAGTTGTTTTATAGTTATATGTAATAAATTATTTATATTGTAAAATATTGTAATGTTTTTATAATTTGTACATTTTAATTACGTTTTGTTTTATTTTATTTGTCTCACACCACCAGCTTTGATTTGGCTCAGATTACTGTGTGATTGTTGTATGTGATTGTGCTTTTTCAAAGAAAGATGGATGCTTTGAGGGTCTGGATAGGGTGGGTGGGTGTCTTGGAAAACACTTTGTTTACACAAACTTCTCAAGCAGCATCTGAACACATGAGATCCTGTGGGTGATAAAATGTCCGTGAAGAAGTTGTCCAGATCTGAACTTCACTCTGATGTGGCAGGGACCCTTTCATGTCACTGATGCCCCTGGACAGACTCCTTGTGTAATGGTTATTATCATGGAGATTATGGTTACCCGGCATACCATGAGAAATTCTTTATCCCACCCAGTCTAGAGATCCAAATACATGTAAACTAAATGATGTTTTGCAGATTACATAACATGCCATTTTATATAAGAATGGATATTACAAATTAAGGCTATTAAATGTTGACTTTAAACAAATTGATTGGTTTTGTTCTGATAACTTTAATGTTTTAGGCTACTTAGCGCTAGTTAGGATTGTTAAATACCTTGTGGTGTGTGCCAGTCCTCTTCCAGCTGAAGAGGTTTTAAGTTACAGCAGCAAAGTCTTTGTATCTCTGGGTGAAAAGACCCTCTGCAGCCTTTCTCTCTCTATTCCCATATGATAACTCTTCTACTGTCAACACACCCAGCGGACTACAGAGAACGACTTATACAGATAAAGGAAAGTGTTTTCCATAACTTTCCCCAGAAGTGCCTGTTTTTCAGTGAGTGAGGAGGTTATCAGGCACGGTTTGGACTGCCGACCCCCACTGAACACAGACAGACTGTGTGAGAACATCCATCCATTACTTAAATTCCTAAACATCCCTGTTCCTGGCACCACCAGAGCGGGGAGTGAATGTTAGTGAGGTTTCACATTTGAGGAGAAACTCAAATCAGTTTACTGTATTCTTCCTATTCCCCTAAATATTATAAAATGCAAGAGGCAAAACAATCTAAAATATAAGCCTCATTTAAAGAAACATTATGGGTTAATATAAGTTTATATCAATAGCCTATCTGTGAGAATTTCAGTTGTCCTTATTTAAAACTCTGTGGGGCAAACATGAGGATTGCCCCATAGATTACTATTATAAAAATGCTGTGGGAGGGAATTTTTTGTAGTGTGTTACAACTTTGTATCTTCCCTCTCCTCCAGTTCCCAGCTCAGATCCTGTTACTGTGACGACAAGCAAAGCTAAAGTGGAGGTACATGAAAACACAAGTAAGTTCATTAGTCTTCAGATAACAGCTGGACATGTTAGTTATATAAAGGCTTTCGGACCATATTAATTTGATACTTCTGTCTGTTCTTTGCAAAAGACGCTGTCCTCTCCTGTGAGTTCAGGACAGAGAAAGACACAAACCCACGTGTTGAATGGAAGAAGAGAGGCAAAGATGTTTCGTATGTTTATTTTGATGGGGATTTTACAGGTAGGTTGTTGTTTTGCCCTTTTCCATATTTACTGCAACCCTGCCCCTAAATATGTCCCTCATCTTAACATTTATATATTGCTTTAGATATTTTGTCATTTTAAAAGAGGAAGTGTGTCATTACATTACTTTTGACAACAAATTATACATTATTCCAATTGGCTAAACTTAAGGTCAGAAAAGGTCCATTGTCAATAGTGTAACAATGTATAAGGCACAGCTTATACAGAAGCTGCTTCAGGAAATATTTTACTCTCATAAGAAATTCCAGATTGCATGGTCTTTTATTTTAAATAACTGATTCACCCAGTAAATTTGATTGCACCTTATGCATATTTTTCTTTAAATTGTTCAGACTTATTTTCTTCATTACCAGGTTCCTATAAGGGTCGTGCGTCCATCAATGGGGCAACAATGACCCTTCGTGGTGTTACACAGAAAGACTCAGGAGTGTATCATTGTGAAGTCACAGCCCGTCAGGACAAGATCAAGCTGGGGGAAGTCACTGTCACCCTCAATGTGCTTGGTGGGAATGAAAAATCCTCTTAATTATTCAATCTTGTAATTTCATTTTCATTATTTACATGTGCAGTTGCACCAACAATATGCCTAACTATTAGTCTTGAAGGGTTACTTCAGCCAAAGAAAAAAAAAAAAAGCCATAAACTACTCAACCTGAAGTCATCCTAGGTGTATTTGACTTTCTTCTTTCAAACGAATTTATTTGGAGTTATTTAAAAAATAGTTTTTGATCTTTCAAGCCATTTGATGCGACTTAGCGGGTATTACACTGCATAGGTCCAAGCTAGATTAAAGTGATTATTAAATTTTTAATATGGATATTTTTCTTACAAAATGCATTGATTCACTACACTTTTTTTTAATGGATGAGCTTTTTATTAAGCTTCTCAAGGACCAATGCAGTGCAACACCTGCTAAGTTGCATCAAACGGCATGAAAGATTAAAGACCATTTTAAAAATAAATCCAACTGAATTCATCTGAAAGAATAACTTCATATACACCTAGGATGACTTCAGGGTGAGTAATTTATTGCTTAATTTTCATTTTTGGCTGATCTTACCCTTTAAGCACAACCTTTCTATCAGTGAGCAATATGGTCATGTAATGCATCTCTGTCTTACATGGACAGTGCCGCCACATGCACCATCATGTGAGGTTCCAGAAACAGTCATGACAGGATTTTCCGCGGAGCTCCGCTGTAAAGACAAACTGAGTGTTCCTGCTGCCACCTACAGCTGGTACAAAGACAACAAACCACTTCACACCGCCAGTCTCCCTGAAATCAAGTACACCCTGGACCCCAAAACAGGGACTCTGGTTGGTGTAGTGCTATAATATATATTTTTTTTATATTGACAAACTAAACTAACACTGGCTGAAACTGTTAGCCTTTCCCCTTTATAGCTAACAAACACTGCTTATGTTTGTTTGGCTTTGATGCATTCATGATATGCAAGTATGCTTGGTATAGACAGTTTTTCCCCCTTTATTTCTGAGCAGAAGTTCAAGGCGGTGTCAAAATCGGATGAGGGTCAGTATCGATGTGAGGCTTCCAATGGGGTGGGGGCACCCAAAAGTTGTGCAGGACGGCAAATGAAGATAACTGAATGTAAGATAAGTTCAGTTTGGTGATTTGAATTTTACTTGATGTATTGAAATACTGTAATAGAGTTGAATGTAACATGGCAGTGTACTAAGAAGGCATTTCCCTCAAAGTCTGAAAGGTACAGTAGCAGAAAGAACTGTTTTATTGAGGTTGACGACTATACTGGTTTTGTTTGGGGGCTAAGAGAAAAAAATTAAGAGCAATTTCTAATTTATTTAATATTTTCCCTTAAGTTCCTCTGTTTTACCACAAAGTAGACTTGTGATTTTCAGAAGTTTGTGTCTGGCAGCTGGGTCAGTTGGATTTTTTTGGGGGACAGAAATTAATACTTTTATTCAGCAAGGATATGATTGAGCGAATTATCAAAAACTGAGATTATCGCATAAATCTACATCAATGTATCACTGTTCCCATACAAATTTTAAGCAGCAAAGCTGTTCAACATTGATATTAATCAGAAATGTTCCTTGACACCAGTTATTTTAACTTGTAATATTTGTTTCACAACTTTGTTTTTACATTGTCATACAGTTTTTCTTTCAACAAAATGTATCAGCCTATGAATGCTATTCTAGTAATGTTGTTTCAGTTTGGGGTCATTTTGACCACATCAAAAACACATTAGTCATAGTTGCTTAGATACCAAACAAAACATCAGGTTTAAGTCAAAAGGCTAGATCGATGGTGGGAAACTGAATTAGATTTGCCCTTGACTAACATAATAACTGGACAGAGTGTAAATGAATATTTGTTTGACATGCTCTGTTACAGTTGAGCTGAACATGACAATAGTTATAGCCATAGAAGTGGGAGCGTTCCTGGTCCTCCTCTCATGCTGTGTTGCCATCTGGCTGTGCTGCAGAAGAGGGTGCTGTCGTTGCTGCCGCAGTGAGTACCATTTACTCAAACACAATCTAAACTGGCCATTTCACTTTGAACACTAACATTGATCTCACATTTACCAACAGAGAATAAAAGAGAGACTAAACAAAGGTACGTCTAATGCAGTTTTTTCCAATGCACTCTAACCTATAAGAATAATATGTAACAGCATAATGAACATAATTCTTTCTTTTCACATTTCAGCAGGACAAAGACCAGCTATAACCCTCCAGATGTAAGTCTTTAAGTTTCCTATTGATAACTGACTAGTCAAACATTATAGTAATGGCACTGTAGAGATTTTTCTTTATAATAATGACTAGTCTTCATCCCATTGTTCATCTCTCTCCTCAGCCGAGACACTACAAACATACACAGTCCTTTGTACTATGAAGAACGTGCACATACAAGATAGCGCTGTGCTAGAAGGAAGTGAATTAAAGTGACCTCAAAGCCTAGAGAACCATATCTTACATCAAGTGCACTTGTATATGTATCAATAATTTGGTCTGATGTCCTATTAGAGCAGAAAACATGCCCCCTGGTGTTGAGGTCCATACACCACATTATGGTATGATTTCTGCGGTTTCATTTTAACTACTTTAAAAAGCTTTTTATTTTTCAATTCAAGAATATTCATTTATTTTTAGATAATGTGTAGTATTCTAATAGTCTCATATCTGTTTGACTTCTCACAACCTAGAGTAGAGACTGTAAAAGTTGCACTATTTCAATTTATTATGGTTTCAATCATCAAGCCACTGAGCAGAGGTCCAAATACAGATGTGATGGTCCACTTGATTTCAGCGGAAACGAGCTTGATTTGTCTCAGGATGTCTCTAAAGTATTTTATTCATCATACAATCAATGTTTAGTAGAAATAGATCATAAGCACCTTGACTTGTTTCTATAGGTCTAATCAGAAGTATCATCTGTGTTTTAATGATGGGTATTTCTCAATGATATTGCATTTGTTTATTAAAGGAATAGTTCACACAAAAGTATTTGATGTTCTATGACATTTATGAAAATATATTTTATGTTCCACAGAAGAAGCAAAGCTATACAGGTAATACTGAATGACATTTGAGTGTATAAATGACGATTTTTTATTTGCATTTCTTTGAGGGGACCATTCCTTTTTACAGCAATGTGTTAAAAAATGTGTCTGAGCTTATTTAACTATTTGGTTTAGTTCAAATGTGGCTCAAAAAACCCCAACCCTGTATAAAAGAATACATTATTTGGTCCTTTGTTACATTAACTGATATGTAAAATAAAGTAAATGCAAAATCCACACTCCACTGCAAAACTGATTGCTCTTTTTTTTTTTTTTTACACAGATTAAGTGACTGAAGCATTTACATTCAATGTTAAATAATGCACAAATCAGTTTGATTTTCAAAGTTTATTTATTAATTGGCTTCGAGACAGTTAATGGTCACATTTAAACAGTTAACGTTAATGGTGACATTTAAAAACAGTGAGACATTTCTTTAAACAAAATGATGACATCAACAGGAAAAAAAATAATTCAAGTATAAAATGTGCTTTATTAAATGTGCACAAACAGAAAAATGAGTTGTTTCCATGAGATCGGAGGTACATACACATAACACAAGATAATAAACAAAAAAAAAAAAAAAAAAAAAACACATAATGGAAGATATATAAATAAATGTGTTTACTTAAGTATCCAATAATGTGTCGATTTTCCTATTCCATGCAGTGTTAAAGACAACACCTTCCGTTATCTGCTATTATTTGGTACAAATAACCAAATAGATACCTTTATACATTATGATGTATAGTTAGAAGCTGCCCAGAGGGGAGTATGTTGCTGTCAGTGGGCAGCGAGGCCTCCTGCTCATCCCCGCCCCAACGCAATGTTGACCAAAAACCAGCATGAACATTCACTCAACTTATTAGCACACACACTAAACTATAGCCTCTGACACCCAGCTTTAGTGCGCAAAAACTCCAACACGGCACCTACTGAACGGGATAAAGAGGTACGTTTGGCCGCAACACCGAGATGAACGAGGACAAAAATGAGACTGTTGTATACGTTTGAGGTTATAAGCGAGTCAGTTTTCCCGCTTTCTGCGCCAGCTAACTGTTAGCATCCAAAGGGGAAACTGAGCTAGCTGGAGTGCTAACAGAACTGGTTGTAAGCCAGCCCTCACGTTTGACAAGCAGTAGGTAACGTTAAACTTTATTCCGGATAATTTGAAATATATCAGTTTTCATCGAAATACGTTGTCGACGCTTATAACTCCGTCGTGAAAAACAAAGCGCGACTTTTCGTAAAAGTTAGCGCAAGCTGTCAGCGCGAGCAGATATTCAGTTCAACCAGGCGTGTCTCTCTGTCTTCCGTCAGCATAAGCTAAGCAGCTAACAAAGAGGCCAGGTAAACATACTTATTCCATCCGAGAATGTACCTGCCGTAGACATTGTATTCCGCACGAAGTGTATAATTAAAAAACCGTGATGTTTCCGTCCGTTTCCTCGGGCGGACGGCTGTCTTCGGAAGTCTGTCAGCCGCCGTGACTTCGGCCAGGATTTCCGGCTGCTTTTACATCTGCCCTTCTCTTGTTTTGTTTCCGTTTTTTCCATTTCCGTTTAACTTTCCAGAATCAAAAGTCTTGATATGTAGCTACCCCTGAAAGTTTCATAAGTTTTAAAAAGTAGTTTTTTACACCCAAATTTGCGCTTATATTACGAAACCCAAAAGCACTCCAACATGGCAACTGCGTTTGTATCGATTCGCGCGTCGTCTTCCCACCCAGCCGCGGGTGGAAATTACATTAATAAAATATTGCGTTCAAACCCACACACGAAAATAACAAATAGATTGACCAAATGGAGGGCATATTTATTAAATAATACGTCTCCCGTGTTTAATAAGTGTGCTAATGTGGGGCATATGCCCTGGTGGGCCTAAACTCAAGCAAAGCCTCGGTGTTGCGTGAGAGTTTATTGGACTTCGGAGACTTCGTAGAACGCAAGAGTGCGTTAATCTGAACATTTAGTGACTTTGAAGCACGTTTATATTTTTTGTATAACTTTGTGTTCATCAAAATGCTGAAAATAATTTAAAATAAAATATTAATTGAAGTATATAATTAGGTAACACTTTGCAATAAGGTATTATTTGTTACAATTGAACTAACAGTCCAACAGCAGCATTTATCAATCTTAGTTCATGTTCAGAATTTACTAATGCATTTAAAAAAAAAAATCAAATCTGTTAATGCACTGTGAACTAACATGTACAAATAATGAACAGTTGTATTAACAAATGAGACCTTAAAGTGTTACTGACAATGTACACTTTCTGACTTTTATATTTTTTTTTATGTATTCAACTTATAGTTGGACAAGGAGTAGAAGGGATGTCAAAAAGTGAGACAGAGGAGATGATTGAAATTGAGATTGATGGTAGGGAGAAACAGGAGTGTGTAGAGGAAGGGTAAGTGCTTTTTCTGTCTTTCGCTTCCTTTTTTTCCTTCGCTGTTTGATGTTTTCAGAGGAATCGTGTCATTGTGCAACATGCATCTGACTTGCGTGTATGAAATGATCTGTTTCATGTGACCAAATGTCAGGATCGAGGAGCAAACCATCACAGCAGCTGAACTGATTACTCAAGACATAGACATCAATGAGCCGATCGGTAACCTGAAGAAGTTACTGGAGCCTCGTCTTCAGGTCCCGCTGGATGGATATGACATCTGTCTGCAGGACATCCTAGTATGTATTTGGGTGCACTCATCATATTCATGGGCTAAGCTCTTTTTACACGCTCTCTCTGCTCCTTTCCCTATGTAGTTGCATCCTGATCATAGCCTGTTCGATCAAGGAGTGAAGACAGATGGCACAGTACAGCTCAGTGTGCAGATTGTCACGAAACAGGGTAAGAGTTTACAATGGTCTCATATTGCTGTATGACAGATCTCAACTTGTCAACATGCCCTTCAGAAATATTTGGGTAGTTTCCGTGTCTTGTGGGGTAACATGCTGTTTTAAACAGCACTTTGCTAATTCCTTTGTAATTATGCATGCATCTTTTACGAGCTCATAGTAATTGGCAGACTACATGAGTATTTGCTCTTTTAAAAAATACTCACTTCAAGGAAGGACCATTTACAATGAATTAGGGAAGGCAAAAACATGATTATTAAACATAGTGGAAAATCTTGAAATATAATTAGCATTTATATAAGAGATAGTTTCCTTCATATATGTCTATAAATTAAATAAATCCTTGTTAAAAAGTTTTTTTTTACAACGATACTAAAACCTAACTTGACTTGCTTGTCTGTATGTGGAATGTTTTAGGTGAAGAGAAATTGAATATTCTGGAGATTGTGAAGCCAGTGGAGACTGTGGAGATGGTGATTGATCCAGATGCGGCCGCTGGCGAGGAAGCCCATCTGGTGGAGGATGGACATGTGATTGCGGTGGAGCAAGCCACCATTCCTGATGACACTTCAGAGCAGGTGACCCGCTGGGCGGCCGCATTGGAAGGATACCGCAAGGAGCAGGTTCGACTGAACATTCCCTATGGTGAGTATTGCATTGGTATTAACATGTTTCAGAGTTAAATCTCAGTATTTAAGGGATTTTGTTGAAGAGTGTAGGCATATATGATGAGTACTATATTATCACAGATACTGTTCAGAAATTTGGAGACGGTAAGATTTTTAAAGGCGTCCTATTATGCTTTATTACTTTTCTACATTAGTTAGTATGTAATGTTGCTGTTTGAACATAAAAAAGATCTACATAGCTCAAAGTCCACTTCAAAATGAGCTATTTTATTTAACACAAATCACTTTTCAAATACTACAATGAACGACTTGTTTAGACTACAATGCATATTTTCCGGGATCACAAAGATCGACGAATGGGACGAGACCTGGTTGAGCTGCACTAGAGAAGGCAGCGAGTGTTATCAATATGTCAGAGACACGCTAGCTTTCCCAAAGCACAATAAAACTTGAGTTGTTACAATCATCCAGGTTTAAATTACACTCAAATTGATTAGATTTTGACACTATTTATTTACACTGAAGCTCCCTGGCGGCTGTGGTAAGGGGCATGACATTTCCAGACCAAGCGTCAAGTTGAACCAATCACAACACACACTGGCCCAGCTAACAAGCACATTTGGTATTTCAGAAGGTGGGCCTTCATTCGATCCTGGAACTATTCAAGCCGTTCATGCCAGACTGGGGAGAGAGGTTTTGTAATAATGTAAAATATGTATATATATATAAATTATTATTATTTTATTTTTTTAAACCTAGTATGAGTCTGTTCTAGTACACCGTCAAAACAAAATCAAGACTTTTGTCAAAAAGCGTAATAGGACCCCTTTAAAAGTTTTTTAAGGAAGTATCTTATGCTCACCAAGGCTGCATTTATTAAAACAAAACGCAGTGCTGTGAAATATTATTAAAAATAACTGTTTTCAGTGTCATTATATTTTATGAATAGAATGTTCAAAAGAACAGCATTTTATATGAAATAGAAATATTTTTTTACATTGTGTCTCTACTG
Organism: Carassius auratus; assembly: GCF_003368295.1. Classification (NCBI taxonomy): domain Eukaryota; kingdom Metazoa; phylum Chordata; class Actinopteri; order Cypriniformes; family Cyprinidae; genus Carassius; species Carassius auratus. The sequence continues at coordinate 15,336,584 of NC_039251.1, read as the reverse complement.
TCACCTTAATGAATTTAATGTCTGAATTGCTCAATGTCTTTAGAAAAATCTTGCCGACTCCAAACGTTTGCACAGTATTGTATGCATTTCTACTACGTAATTTCATACATCATGAAACCTGAAATGACAATGAATTTGAAAAGAAATCAAAGTTTAATTTTGTTATAACTCATATATATATTTTAATTGTCAGATCTGTGCATTTTTACTTCTCTGGTCAGCAGTAGTATCATTTAATGAGCTAATGTGTCTGTCTGTCAGACCCGGTGCAGTGGACAGCAGATCAAGTGATCCACTGGGCAGTTTGGGTTATGAAAGAGTTTGGCATTGAGGAAATGGAGGTGGGTGGCATTCACATTCCCGGCCGTCAACTCTGTGGTTTCAGCCAGGAGGAGTTCCTCCAGAGAGTCCCCAGCGGAGAGATCCTATGGAGCCACCTGGAGCTTCTACGCAAGTGTAAGTTTTGTGTGTGGTGTGTGTATTCCCACAAAACCTTCTCTGTCACAATATCTTTAGCTTGTTTTCACATAATGCTCTGTGCAGATGTACTTGCGAGTCAGGATCAGGGTCAGGACGCAACAGTCACCATTGATCAACGTGAGTATCATTAGATCCTGAATCTTGTCTGTTTTTGCAGTTGCTTCTGCTCCATGTTTATTAACAAAAGCACCTTTTGAGAACATTCTTGAATAACACTTTTTGTATAACCTGCACATGACTTGCTTAAAGGGCAGTTTGTGTGCTTTTTGATGAAAGGAGCATGTGTTGGTCTTCTGGGTAACACAGTTTCTTGATATTTTCCAGCTGTGCAGATCATTCCTGCCCCTGTGCAGCAGGCCACACCCACAGCCATTAAGGTGATGAAGCACAGCAAAACACCCCGAGCCCCCCGGATCTCAGGAGAGGAGCGCAGCTCCCCTGGCAACCGCACAGGTACATACAAACAAATACAGCAAATATGCATGTGTAAAAGCTCTGGTTTATTAACAGTATCATGTTTGTTTGAAATAAATGCACGTAAGTGGTGTAAATGTAGTTTGTAATAAACAGTATAAATTACATGTAGTTATTTGCAATATTTTAGATAGTATCATGTAATTTTGATGAAGATATCAATGATTAATTTTTTAAATGTTAAATAACTGTTCTAAATTATGGGGCCAGTATAATGGTAAGTGAATACTTTTATTCAGGAAGGGCAATTTAAAACGACCAAAGGTGACAGCAAAGATTTTGTAGTATTTCAAATAAAAGTTGTTCTATTAAACATTCTTTTCCTAAAAGAATCAAGAAATGTATTACAGAATGAGTAGCGCAGCTGTTTTGATCATTAATAAAAATCTAAAATGTTTTCGAGCACAAAATGAGCACATTAGAATGATTTCTGAAAGATCATATGAAACTGAAGACTAGTGCCTGCTGAAAATTCAGCTTTTCTATGCTGGAAAAATACATTTTAAAATATATTAAAATAGAAAACATTATTTTAAATTGTAATATTTCAAAATACTTTTATTTTTGATCAAATGAATGCAACATTTTAATGGCAGTGTACATATTGGTAAAATGTTGGATGCTAATATAATCTAATGTTGTCTTTCATTATTTTATCTATATTGAGGTGGAACAGTGTTTTCCTCTTTATGTCTTTCAAACTGGACATACTATTGTGTGTGTTCAATTCAAATCGTATCTCATGAATCAAATGGGAGTCATACCTTCAATTCAGAATTTTGCCAAAACCCCCATAACTAAGAAAACAAGAATGATCATCTCACATGCAAAATGGTAGTAAATGATTGTGCTTTATGTCCTCTCAGGTAATAATGGTCAGATTCAGCTGTGGCAGTTTCTCCTGGAGCTGCTGACAGATAAGGACTCTCGCGACTGCATTTCCTGGGTGGGAGAGGAGGGCGAGTTCAAACTCAATCAGCCTGAGCTGGTAGCTCAGAAATGGGGCCAGCGCAAGAACAAGCCCACCATGAACTACGAGAAGCTGAGCAGAGCTCTCAGGTGCGAGTGCATCATTTCCCCTCTCGAGTTTAGGTCCTCTTTGAGGGATGTACTGTCCCTAGTAATCTGGAATTATTTAATGTTTGCTTAGCACTTCAACAAGAAAACTAACTCTATCCATCAATCTTGTCTCATCTAAATAGGTACTACTATGACGGAGACATGATCAGCAAAGTGCAGGGCAAGCGCTTTGTCTATAAGTTTGTGTGTGACCTGAGGACTCTGATCGGATACAGCGCCGCAGAGCTCAACAGCCTGGTGACGGAGTGCGAACAGAAGAAACTGGCTCGGGTGCAGCTGCATGGCCTCGGCCAGCCCGTCACCACAGTCACTCTGGCTGCAGCAGCTTTAGAGAAAGACAGTTGAGAAGGGAGTGAGTGGCTTGTTACTCCCAGCCAATCAGGAGACAAGTTTAAGATGGGAGGAATCCGGGTTAAACATTTGACTTTGGGCAGGGTGGGAAACAACGGGTTTGTAAGCAGATGTGCGCTTTTGTTACGAGTCTGTATGTATGTCTGCGTGTCCCTAAAATGCTTAAGAGAGCGAGTGTATGTGCGGATGTGAGAGACAAAGTATAGATGATCACGTATGAGCTTTCAGTTTTTGTACGCTTGTTCTCTGACTGCAGGGTAGCATCGGCTATATTTCCATTGTATATACTCTGTTTTTGATAGCCATGTGGGCAGTGTATTTTGATATTTTCCATTTGTAAAGGATCTTTTCTTTTTTATTTTTGAGTGTCCAGTTCCCTCAAGGTGAGGTACTTTTTACTGTCCACCAGAGGGCAATAAAGAGACAGCTGGTTTTTGAATTGCCTGAGTCTTGCATAATGCAGCAGCGGTCAAACACACCCTTTGTTTCTATCTTTTTTGTGCAGCAAGCAACACACCACAAGGAGCTTGTATGTACATTCAAAACTTTATTCATGGGTTACAGTGTTGTAGAAAGCTTTCCCCCTTCTAAGCCAATGGTTTGAATAGATACTGAAGGAAAAAGTCACAGAAAGAGCTTTCTTCGTTTCCTACTGACCACAGACACTCACCTTAGAGTATCCACTAATCAGCACAACACCAGATTTTAGAGCTAAGGTAATTCTATACAGGAACGTAATGTGTGCACTGTGACATAAACTGCACAATGTTTGACTTGTTAAATGGCTGTGTGTCTCACACAATGTATTTTACAACAATTCACAATTTCCTTCAACGTTGAGGTACTTTTAAAATAACTCTTGAGAGGTCATTTCAAAAGACTGCGTTACATTAACATTTCATATCTACCCGTTCCTTCCTACCTGCTCTGGCCTGTAAGGTGCTATGAGATACTAAAGTGAAACAATAAAAGAGTTGGAGAAGGTGAGGTGTTTATGTCCCAAAATGTGTTCGTGAATATCACAGACACTGGGGGGGAATACAAAATGGGGAAAATGCAAACAAAAATCACACAATCCAAAAATGGTGGTTATTCCTGAAGAAAAATCCCACCACCACACCATACCTCCCTTCCCTTATTCCCGGTCCCATACCAATCCCGACATGGAATAAAACTTCATGAGGCAAAAAGGGCCTGGACCGTGCGTAGAATGTTAACAAACCAAAACGTGGGCTAATATTACACATCATAATACAATACATACATCTTTTTCCAGCCCCATGCAACCATTAAGTGTGCGTGGCATGGTCCAAAAGAAAGAAAAAGCACACTTGGATTAAAGCATCTCCTTGTGACGATGTAGCCAAGCAGATTTTTTTTCACTTATTTAAAATGTGATCACAAGAAGACAATAAAATGTACAATCCAGCTAAAATCTCTACATGAGAGAGAGGTCAAAGATCCAGAAACCGTCTCTCTGTTAAAATTGCCATGCACTATATAGATACAGCTAATTTCTGCCTTAATTCAATACATAATACACACAAAATAAAAACATCCATTTCTTATCTTTGTAAAGTTTTTTTTGTTTTGTTTTTACATTTTTTTTTTATGTATGGATTTTTTTTATACATATTTGTTTTCTGAAAAAAAAAAAAAAAAAAACCTGAATGGAAAGTTTAACAATGAGTAAATTATTCGGCATCTGGTTGTTTGCGGTCAGAGCCTCATGTAGCCAAACCACATTATCTGAGAGCCCAGGAAAAAGGAAGGAAACGTGCAAACAAAAGAGGAGGAGATGTAAGTGCTTGAAGTTCTGGAGGGGAACAAAAATGGTAAAGAGAGAGGGGAAAAAAAACTAGATGGTTTAGAGGATCATGGGTAAGGAAAGCACGGGCAAAGAGAATGGCTCATTCACCGCACAGTGCTGTGATGGACAGGCATGTGAGCACACAGATGGATCGTCATACTGACAGATGGCTGGATGGGCGGCAATGACACATCACTCTTCTGCGCAAACTGAGTGAGCACTCGTTCGATTGGATGAAATGGTCAGGTGATGGAAGCCACACTCGTGTCCATGGTGACAGAGCTGAGTGTGTGACAGTGTGTATGAGGGATTCTCTGTCCTGAAGCAGTGGGTGATGGTGGTGATGGGGAGTTTGGGGATCTGAAGTGGTTCTTTAGTTCTGCATCTGCTCGAAGAACTTGTAGGTGGGGTTCTCATAGCCGTTCTGCTGCATCTTAGTGAGATGACGTTCCTCAGGGGTCACCGCTGCATCCACCTGACACAGAAAAGAATAAGTTGTCATTAAAAGTGTTTGTGCAGACCTAGACTAAGATTCCCAGCAGTCTTTATTTAGAACTAATCTGACCCTTTTATTTTATATTTCAGATTTTGATTTTTTTATTTTAATGTTAAAGTTTCAGTAATTTGACATGCTTTTTATTGTTATAATCATTTTACATTTTTAAAATTGTTTTTTTTTATTTGTATTTTGGGTTTATATTAAATAATTGTATTATTTCAACTTAAATGAGAACTAAAAATGTTGCCTAACTAACTGAAATGTAATAACTGTATTTTATTTCAGCTTTATTTCAATAAGTGAAATTTTAAATTTTTAATAGTTTTATGCCTTTAGATTGATGAATTTCCATTACCTTTTTTCCAGACCGTCATGATTAGTAGATACACATGTGAGAAATTAATATATATATATATTTGGCCAAAATCTATTTTAAATATATCCTCTATATATGTTGTAATTAGAAGCTCAATTAAAAACCTTTTCTGAAATTACATTTTCAATCCTAGAGTAGCCTACATTTAAGTAGATGGAATAACCTACTAAACTTTAAAAAATACATTTATATATTTAAAATGGACAAAAATACATAGGTAGAGAATATATTGACATTAAAATATGTTTTTGTATATTCTGAAATACATTTAGAAAAAAATATTTGAAAAATCTAGATTTTTCCATATGGGTAAAGATTTTTTAATCATTTTCAAACCGCAGCACTCAGAAAGAGCCATTTCTTGCTGATGAAATATTTTAGAGCTGGCAGCTAATATTTCTTTCAATATTTTTAATATAATAAACCCGTAATATCTTATATTACTCCCATGGCTATGGAAAGATGTGAAGACTTCATATGCTAAAAAGTCTGTCTGAGACCTTTTCTTATAAATGAACATTTTTATCAGGCAGCTATGTTTTGATTAAGTAATTTCACATTAATGGCAAAGAAAAGGTGATTAGTCAGTTATTGAGTACCTTATGTTTTTGCATCTGAAGACTTCATATGTTTATAATATGCTGTGTCTCACCTCAATAACTCCATGGTGAATGGAAGTGTACTGCTTCTTCCTTAGCATAACAAGAGTGATTACAATCACTGTAGCGATGACAACTCCACCCACCATCAGCCCAATGATCGCCCCCTTATTAGAGCCCATGTCTTCTGCAAGGAACATCTGATTCAACACAAACACATCAATTACTTTTATTACATAATAGATACATAGTTTTTATTTCTATATATTTTTAGCTAAATATCTGCATAAACTGTTGTACCAGTCTCTTGTCACGAACATCATAACCAGCGTTGTGCCTTTCCTCAGTGTCCAGCCGAACCTTTGGAATCTCTAAAAACAACCACACATATAAACAGAATCATTAGATATATGATATTAAACAAAGCAATGGGTGAAAATAACTTGTATACACTTACCGGGTCTCGTGGGCAGACCCCTGTCTGGAATTGGACGGGCATCTACTGGTTCAACTGAAAAAAATAAAATAAAATGCTGCAGTCTCTTCTAAATGTAATGTTTCTATATTATTTCCACTACTGTTCAAAAATTTGTGGTTGGTAAGATTTTTAAAAGAGTTTCTTATGCTCAGCATGACTTCATTTATTTGTTCAGAACTATATTGTAAAAACAGTTACACAGCAAAAAAAATAAAAAAATAAAATAAAACAAAAATAAAATAATATTACAATATAAATATTCCAATATAAAAAAACTGAAAGCTATTTCTAATTAGTGCTGTCGAATGATTAATAGCAATTAATCACATCCAAAATAAAAGTTATTGTTTACATAATGTGTGTGTACTGTGTATATGTAAACACACACACATACAGTATATATTCTGAAAATATTTACATGCATATACATTTATATTCTTATATTCTATATTCAGCACTAATTTGAATCTATTTTACAATCTAATTGATTCCTGTGAAGGCAAAGCTGAATTTTCAGCAGCCATTAATCTAGTCTTCAGTGTCACATGATGAAACACATGACATGCTGATTTGGTGCTCGAGAAATATTTATAATTATTGTCACTGTTGGAAATCTTTGTGCTATTTTTTAAAAATAATTCTATTGATGACTAGAAAGTCCAAAAGAACAGTATTTTTTTTTTAAACAGAAATCTTTTGAAACAGTATAAAAGTCTTTACTTGTCACTTTTGATGATTATTTAATAAAATAAAAATCTGAATGGGACTGAAATTTGAACAGCAGCGTATAGTTGTACAGTATATAACTGTTTACTCTATATCTGTTTATGGAGATCATGAAAATGGGCCTTTAAAAGGTTGGCTGTTCAGTTGCAGCATTCAGTGTGTAAATGTTTACCATGGTTGTCAGTGTTGGCCTGGTTGAAGCTTTCGGGGTGGATGAAGCCCAGGCCGTCCTGCTCCGGTGGCAGGGTGTCCAGGGAGGTGGTGCTGTCAGGCAGGTCGGGCATCAGGGCGTCGTTCCCATAGCTAACTCTCATCTTACTCTGGAGAGACGACAACTGTTGGGTGACTTCAGCCTGGTCACGCTGAATCAGCAAAGCTGGAGACAGAACGAATGAGAGGCTTTTTTAATGGCAGATTAGAATAGATTAAATATGTGCCCCTGGACCACAAAACCAGTCTTAAATTGCTAACATATTTTTTTTTTTAGCAACAGACAAAAAAACTTTGTATGGGTCATACTTATCGATTATTCTTTTATGACAAAAATCATTAGTATATTAAGTAAAGATCATGTTCCATGAAGATATTTAGTAAATTTCCTACCATAAATTTATCAAAACTTCATTTTTTATTAGTAATATACATTGCCAAAGACTTCATTTGGACAACTTTAAAGGCTTTAAATTTTTTTGCACCCTCAGATTCCAGATTTTCAAATAGTTGTATCTCGCCCAAATATTGTACGACCCTAATAAACCATACATCAATGGAAAGCTTATTTATCCAGCTTTCAGAATATGTATAAATCACAATTTCGAGAAATTGACACTTGAGACTGGTTTTGAGGTCCAGGGTCACATACAGTATGTTTAAGGATCATGTGACACTGACTGCTGGTTGCTAAAAATTAAGCTCTGCCATCACAGTAATAACTCGATTTTATAATATAATTATAACATATTAAATTGTAATTCTGTATTTTTTGTTTTGTGTTTTTGAATAAATAAATGCAGCCTTGGTGAGCATAAGAGACTTGAATGATTCTTTTTTTTTTTTATTCTTATAGAAGAGCAGAACCCAGTTTGAAAACAAGTTCCCCAAATCATATGGAAGTGGATTTAGCACTAAACAAAGCACCTCACACTTACCCACTTGCTCCTGTATTTCATTAGCCACTTGAGGCACCTTGTAGAGGTACCCCAGGGATTGGTTCATGCGTTCTTCAATCCCACGCAGGCGGGTCATCACCTATGGGCACAAGCGGTCAAACTGAAGTCTAAAGAGTCTGCACATTTGATGTCTAAAATAGGAAAGAACAGCTTGACAATCTTACAAAGGGCCGAATCTGAGACGCCTTCTTGGGATCCACCTCTCGCTCATGTTCAAAGTGTTTGAGAGTGTGCTGCCTGTCCTTCTGCTCCGCTCGTATGTACTTCTTCAACAGATTGAGGACCTGTCGAGGCTGTACGAGACGAGACACAGGACAAAACAGGTTTGTTTTGGTTAGCGCTTGCCATTTATCCATAACACAGATATTAGATTAGCGGACACTGAAACGGATTTCTACAGTTAACATATTTGTGGAAGATATGCCAGTTTGTTTGTAGTTCAGGACTATGGATGTGTGTGAATACCCGAGGCTGATCAGATTGCAGGGCGCTAAGGTAGCTTTCCAGAGCCTGACGGCGACGGTCGTTCAGCAGAGCTTCCACTCGAGCCATGTGTGTTTCTACCAGCTGCTGTCTCTCCCCAGCTGCTTCCTTCTCCAGCGCCTCCACCTTCTCCTGGAACCGCTATAGAAACATGAATGAACACAAAGCCAGCAGCCATTTAATCCTGACGTATAAAAAAACCACAAGCCTTTCAATCCCCTTGAAAATCCACTCTCCACTTCTAATGTACTAATGTATACAGGATACTAATGTATCCTGTAACTCCTAAATCTAAATGCATTTGAACCGTAACCCCGGTAAGTGCTTTATATAACAGATTCACAAATCACTACATTACATGAACAATTTATATTGTTCACTTTCCACCATTCACTGCTTATGAATCATCAGCCAACATATCCCATTCACAATTACTAAGAGCTGAGAGGCTACCTGAATTATGGTCTTCTTTTCAGCACGAGGAAGATTCTTCACCTGTCTCTCTGCCTCCTCCCATTCTCTCATCACCTGAACAGAGATAAGAGAAATTCATTCTGAACACTTATTAACAAAAAACATGTTTTTTGACATGTTCAGTGTTAATACAAATTAACATGCTTTTATACCAACATTCTAATTTATTGAGATGCACCTGTATAAAATAAAATAATGTAAATAATAAATTAATAAATAATAGCTCCTAACCAAATATTAATTACTATTAATACTATTTTAACACCTTTTTGTGAAATACAATATTGAGCTTTTTTTTTCAAGCAATGAAATTACAAATACTCTGCTTTGAATGTGTATCTTTAATTACACATTCCCATTATGGATGCACAATATTGGATTTTTGCCGATATCCGATATGCTGATTTTATTTAAACTCGTTTTGGCCAATGCTGATAACGATATAGTTTATTTTGTTTGGAAACAACACCAAGTCTCTCCTGTGCAGAAATCATAAGCAAAGTTAAAAATTTTTTATTAGGAACTTATTTGTTAGAATTAAATAAACAATGATTAAGTTTTTTTAACAGTACACTGAAGCTTTGAAAATAACTATAAATAAACTATACATCAATCGCTGTATCACCCCACCCCAATTGTTTTTATGATTTTATGAGCTTATGATTTGTAAAAAAAAAAAAAAACAAAAAAAAAAACATATTGCATTAATGAATAAATCAGTATATATAAAATTATTTAATTTACAAGTGTCATGTTTGTAATTTTTTTTTTCATATAAGCTATAGCTTCTGACCTTCAAATCAAAAACATATTCGTTATTTTATTATATAAATTACTGGTGGGCCTGGGCTGTTATCGTCGAGACTCTTATCGGGTGATAAAAAAAATATTGCCGTTAATCAATTCTCAAAGTTGGGTTGGGCTATGATGACTTAAACCTAGATATTTTATATAACCGACTGGTTGAGGCCAGCCTAAAAAGAGGCTCAGGACAGTTGACGGGCCACTGCTGCGCATCGTCACGAAAGCTTATCTTTTTCATGTGTTTTTAAACCTTACAGCTTGTCGATTCAAACATTAAAGCATCCAAAAACAAGATGCGGAAAAACTGAACAGAGTAGCTGGTTACTCGCGCGCTGTGTTCGGTGCGCATGAGAGAGAGAGAGAGCCGCATATCAAGGACAGCGTCACTGAACCGAGCTCTCTTCTGCGAAGTTCTCCTCGAAGTCCCTCCTGCACCTGAACGAACAAATACAAATCGCAGTTTGAACAAACAAAAAGATGTGAAAGAGCCCAATTCAGTACTCGCGGTGTTCTGGTGTTCAGGACTCACGCAGAGAAAGGCGTCTCAAAACACTGGAACACCGAATTTGCTTATTTTTGCTTCTGCCGACAAATACATACAAAATATGTCAAAATATCCACCTTGGAAATTATGCTAGAAAAAACTGTCAGTTATTTCTTAAGTGAAAGTAAACCGTTGAGGAACAAAAATGGGATCATCGTCTCTTAAAGTGACTGCGCCTAATTTAGCTACTGGCTGCTGTAATGTTAATCCAAGAAAATGAAAATGAAAATCACTCACTGTTCTTGACTGAATTACTTTGTAGTTTTAACAGTCAAACCAAAAATTATTCAGACACCAGATATAATTTTTGACATATATAGCAAAACTGTAATAATGTGAGAAATGTTGAATAAATGTAGGTTTGACTGTATATTTCATTTTTACATTGAAGACTATCCAGTGCTATTTTAAATTTAATTATAACGCATATACATATAATTTCACATTTTAATTATTTACATAAAATTATATAATTTAACGCATACGCACTGCAGACGGATTATGTGTGAAACAGGCATTTGCATCTTGTGCAATGTGGAATTAGTTTACAGCTTTTTCAAGCACTTTGTGATGTATTTTGGAAACAGGAGATGAGCCCCTTTTCTAATGCACCACCTAGCTTGATAAACCCCTCTTCAAAGACTTACTGTTTGTCAATTTTATTTGGGTAACACACATATTCTGAATGCCTTCGGCAGAATTCGAATGAGCCATTTTAATCTAGATTAATCTAGATTAATTTCAAGATCACAGTGAGATTAATCTAGATTAAAAAAATTAATCTATGCCCACCACTAATATATATATATATATATATATATATATATATGTATAAATAAATAAAAGCATTTCAGTTTTGTCACAGTTTAGTCCGTTTCGTTTCTCATCCAACACTTGAGACGTTGATCTGAACATCCCTTCACTGTCTACGCTTGGGCAGGGCACGGACAGGTACAGTACGCCCTCGCAGCTTCAGTGAGCGCAGGAAAGGGGTAGCTGGTTTAGTGGAAAATTGTGTGGAAAACTAGCATTGATTATTTAACTAAACTTTGTAATTTCCTGCAATAAACTTTCTAAATCTAAAACTTGATGGGATGGGATGAAATGATGGTTCCTATGATTTAAAACAAATTAACATTGAAACACACTCATATACATAAACTTGCATGTTAAATCCTATGTTTTTTGCGCTATTGTCCAGCCCTACTACCACCACCCTGTTTTTGTAAAAGAATGTCGCCACACTGTAAATGTATCACTCTACTCAGGTTCCCACCTCTGACATTTTCTCTCTGTGTTTGGCCTCCAGGCTCTCCTTTGCCTTCTGGAAGCGGGTGTGCTCATTCATATCTCCTGGAGCTTCCAGGTAACGATCCACAGCATCAGCAGGGCTCGGGGCCATGGTTGGCACTAGAGAAAGTGAGATGTCTTGTTCAGTGAAAACCAAAAAAACAAAAACCCCAGATATATATGAGCCAGAGAATCTTCCTTACGGCAAAAAGAGCAAAGACTCCTGGGAAAGAACAGCCAGTTCAGGTGCAGGTTAAAATCGGTTAGCATAGACAGAAACATTTATGTGAGATTGCTTTTGCCAAAGGTTGCTATATTGCATATTTTAGGGGCGCTAAGAGAGTTAAAAGAGCTTTCATGCTGGAAAATCATCCAGTATGGTACATCTGTGTATATACAGCAGCCCCAAAAAGTGTTTTGACACTTAAAAGACACTTAATAATGACTGCAATTAGTAGAAAACATACTTAATAACCGAGTTTATAATAATGTGCATCAATGAATAATCTAAAAGTAATTTAAAAGTATTCAAAAAGTAAGGAGATTTCAGTTTTAATTTTATAAAGACATTCAGATATGTTCCAGTAAAAGTAAAATGTCTTCATTTTAAACAGTACTGTTTTACTATTTTAAGCTACTATTTTATTTTACTATTTACTATTTTAAACTTTAAAAAGTCTTTTTGTAAACTGTTTAGGCCTGTGAATATTTTTTTTTTTTTTAAGTGCAAGGTGGTTTGATATTTCATAATGAAATGCCATTTTTAAGGGTAGCATTAGTGTCCAAATACTTTTTTGTGCCGCTGTGTGTGTGTGTGTGTGGAGCGTGTGAGAGCTGTATTTCATGTGGGTGTTCCTCTGAAGCTGCTGTGACACTTTCTGACAGCGAGCATGTGGGAACAGCCAGACCGGCTGCGAGGAATATGCCCTGTCAGGGTGAGGGCTGCTCCGCTGTCACTTTTCTACTGAGTCCAGCATTGTGCTTAACCGAGCGGAAACCACCCACTGAAGCGCTGCCACAGACCGGTCTGACCAGAGGCCGACTACAGCTCCAACACTGGCCCTCACACAGAGATAAACGCAAACCGAGAGAGAGAACTGGGGGAGGGACGTACAGAAACGCAGTGCTCAGCAGGTTAAGAAATACACTCACTGAGATGCAGGTGTTCTCGAAACAGACAAAAGCACAAACAAACATTCACGCTATCAAATTTCTAAGAATCTACTCGAAACCACAGGAGGCTGACACCTCAAAAACCACTCTGACTACAGTATTGAGAGCATTTTCATCTAGATAAAAAAAGTTACAAGATCATATCTATCCATCTAATTTTTTAAAGATATTCTGCTTTTGCAAGGATGGCAACATTCTAGTAACATTCTTGTTTTTTTTCTGGAGCATCCAGAACATTGTAGAACTATTAATAAAAGACAAAAAGTATCCAACGTACACTTCTAAATTTTGGACGACTCACTTTTGGTAACTGTTTATGTTAAACTGTTCTTAGCTCAGTTTTATACATGTACCACGTCATTTTTTCTGAATGAGTAATAACAGATCAGCTTGTATAAGCTGTCAACATAATTTTTAGTTTTGAGTTTATATATATATATATATATATATATATATATATATATATATATATATATATTAAAGTTTATTAAATCAAACATCAATGCCCAGACAGCTTCCCATTACTTAACACTTGTTAAAAAAGTCATAACAGTAAGAAAACAATAACTAGTTCCCTGTAGTGTTCCTGTAGCTCAACTGGTAGAGCACTGCGATAGCAAACAAGCAAGCGCAAGGTTGGGGGTTCGATTCCCCGGGAACACATGATATGTAAAAATTGATAGCCTGAATGCACTGTAAGTCGCTTTGGATAAAAGCGTCTGCTAAATGCATAAATTTAATTTAATTTAGTTTCACCACTCAGCCCTATAACCAGTGCTTTAACTTATTTTAATATATTGTATATCACAATAATGTTATTTTTCTTTTACCATGGTTCTGTAGATTCAGGAGACACAGATGGAGTTAAAGAAAAGTCGGAGTGCTCAGTGTGCTCAGAAAAGACAGCAGGAGGTTGAACTAAAAGAAGAAGATGCTCTGCCTATACAGTCACCTCACAGAGACCTGTAATCCATGCGAGCTAAAGCATCCAGCCATCTGCTGAGCTTGTGAGTTTGGCACGAATGAAGCGAGGAAAGTGCGAAAGAGACGATGTGCTGGTTAGCGGAGAGATGGACTTCCTCTCAGGAGACGTCTGGACTTACACACGCTGCTGCTGCTGCAGACAGCCATGCAGTACTCCTCAGATTCAAAGTTATTGCGGTTACCCCCGCAGCCCCCAAACATGAAGGGGGCGCACCGGCCCGTCTGTGCCACAAAATACCAGCGGGATAGCTTGTCATTGCACGGCCCCGACCGAGGAGGGGCCCAGCATACCGCTGATTGGGAAGAGACACTCAGTGGATTTGTTTAAGTGTTCATATGTAAGGTTTTGCTCAAGTTTTGCCGATTTAAGGAACTACACAATGACTGTTCAAACTTCATGTCCTGAAATGCCACATGAGCTCATTAGTATTCATAGTTCTAATGTTCGGAAATGTATAATGTCAACATGTGGACATACATGCACACAGAAATCTCACCTCGCACGACCTCCTCTATAGACTCTGTTGTGGTAGTGGTGGTGGTTGTCATTGCAATGTTGGAGGTCTGCTCACTGGTGTCTTGTTCATCAGTTGTGTCTTCATCGTCGTCTTCCTCATCATCATCGTCTTCACCGTCACCATCTTCATCGTTGTCCCAGACTTCTTCTTCCTCATCATCCTCTCTCACAGCAAGCTCAGGTTTGGTCGGGGCCTGTTCTCTCAGTATGCTGTGATGCAAAAATGTATGAAGATGATGATAAGTACATTTTAAAACTACACACTGAAGATATGGGATTCAGAATAGAATTTAAAACAGAAAATGAATAGCTTCACAGGAGTGTGAAAAATGTTAAACATGAAAAACATTATTATATATAAAATATATTTAAAATATATTATTCATATGTATTATTTTTGTTAATGTTCTTCAGTTAAAACAAAAATATCAAATATGGCAAAAATATTTCAAAATATTATTTCGATTTCGTTATATTATATTATATTTTTTCTATTTCAATATACTGTCCAAAATGTTGTCATAATCCATTGTTAGAAATGTATTTTCTTTCCTCTTCAAGCAGTTTTGAAGAACTGCTTGTGTTTGTGTACCTGCCGTCAGTATACTCGGCCTCAGCGCCGCCCCACCACACATCTGAGTTGGCCTCCTCCTGCTCCTCGCTGTCTAACTCCTTCTGCTCCTCCATGGGGCAGCACACAAACTCTACACCACGGAAACGGTCGATGCCACACGGCAGCAGCATGCCGTAGTCATGGAGATTCATGGAACGATCACCGCAGGACTGCAGAGGGCCAGCCACAGGGAACAAGCGAGATAGAACGAAAGCGAGAGAGGTTTAAGATGCTGAGTCATCATACAGCTATAAGTAAAACGCTCTTGTGGTTAGAGATGAATTATATTATATTATATATATATATGGAGTCAATATAAAGCCTTATATATATATATATATATATATACGCAAAACAACGAAAATAAAGTTTTGCAAACGAAAATTAAAGTATTGAGGAAAATAAATTAGCTTTTTGCAAAGAAAAATTAAGAATTGCAAAACATAAATGAAACAACGCGAAATCAATGATTTTGCAATACATATTTTCCATGGTCATATCTATTAATTTATTTTCAACGCTGCTTTTATTTTGCGTGTCGGTCTAGTTTGAGCTTGCGATACCATTTTCCCTTTGCGCTTCACTTTTCTGCGCGTCTTGCTTTGTGGCACTGTTTTGACGTGGGGGCGGAGTCAAGGGACGGGGGGCGTGTACAACATGCCTTCCTGGAAGTGACATCATCGGACCGAGATGCAGCTCACTGATCCAGGTCCTGTCATGATGAGCAGAGACTTTCGAGTGGATCGTTTCTTTTTATTCTATAGCATTAAAACATTCATTTTTTCGTTTTATTAACTTTATTAACAAATGTATATGTGTATTAGCAGCGTTGGCTCAAGTTAAAGAAGTTGTAACATTGAACATCTGCTGTTCATTTATCTCAATGTGCACACTTTTATACCATTAAAATGTGTATTGTTTCATTTGGTTAACTGCAAATGTTTGTTTAAAATCTCTTAAATTGTGGAGGACGCCAGCGCACAGAAGCGTTCTTTGTTTACATTAGTGCAATTCACTTCATAAACTATAACTTACAATCATTTAAGAGGTCTACGACTCAAGTTTCATATCGCCTAACTCAATTTTTTTGCATATATATATATATAGCATATAAGGCGTTATATTGACTCCATATTTATTTATACATCCAATTCAGTCATAATCTGCCAGCACCATTATTTAACATGCAAATAAAATTGATATATTTAGATGTTTCTGGTTAACAAAAACAGAAAACACTTTATATTAAACATAAGTCATAGCATAAATGTCTTAGAAGCATGTAAGCTGGGTATCCACTAATATACTGTAGGTGCTGGATCTGTGTTGTTCTGGCACAAATCACAGCTCAGTGTGGCTTTAAAACTGATGTGGTGTGACCTCTGACCTCTTTGGCCACTGTGTGCCAGTGCAGGTGACTCTCGCACATGTCCATTCGCTCCTGGTGCAGGAACTTGCATTTATCTGGGACGAGGAGGGCGTCGCTGACAAACTCCCCGACTAATAAAAAAAAAAAAGCAAACATTTGCTAACCAGGTGCTCAGATAGATTTCTTCTGAAATGTACGTTGGAGGGTAAAATATCCTGAGCAAAGGTTGTGTTTTGATGAATCTCATCTTATCTGATGCAGAAGGATGATAGGAAATCACACAACAGCCACGTTAAAAGCATTAGTTTAATGTCCCACAAATCCAGGTTAATACCCTAGGAGTGGCGGAGTACTCTGATGTAAGCGTCACGTTGAAGGATAGGCTTTATGTAAACACGCATACGTACCCAGGCAGCGGTAGGGGACCACAATGTGTGTGTGACTGCGGCACTGGTGACGACCCATTTTGCACCAGTTCTGGATGCTGACAGGCTGGTTGGCCTCCACTACGTTAGTGATCTGGAGCTCTGGGTATACCTGTGGGAGTCGAGACGGGGTACAATTACCAGACGATGCAGAACAGTAAACAGAAAAGCCACTGGCAACCCATTTTACTTTCATAATCTGACCTATTTCCAAGCAAAACAGGTTTTACGATGGGAAAAAGATCCCTTGATTTTATTCATTGGAAAGTCAGAAGACATATCAGAATGTGGATAATATAAATAATAGTGATGTGCTGAAATAAGAATTTGTGACTGAAAACTATTTAAAAAAAAATACTTTCCCCCCCATCATCAGTCTGCATTAATAAATTCAAAAACCTTTAATTACGACTTTTGTCTCTATAATCTCCTTATTTGCTGCTTATTAATAGTTAGTATGGTAGTTGTTTAATCTGAGAATTGGGTAGGATTAGGTGTGTAGAATCAGGTCATGCACAATGTGTGCTTTATAAGTACTAATAAACAACCAATTAGTTATTGATAGCAATGCGAATAAGCAATTGGTCCCTATAAATTCCAATTAATCCTAAAATAACTTGTTTCTCTTCACAGTTTCAATCTGTTTTCAACCCCAAACCTCAGACTTTGTGCCTGTATATTTCTCTTTGCACAGTAAGACAAAGAATGTGTAAACAGGAGGAATGTGTAATTTGACTGAATTCAATAAAGCTAAAATAATGATACTGTTAGATATTATTACAATTTAAAAGAAATTTTCTAATTTGACTTACAATACAATCATACTAATTTGCTGATTTGGTGCTCTAGAAACATTTCCTCTTTATTATAATGATTGTTGAAAACATTTTTGTTCCTTAATTCATTTTTTTTATGAAAGCGGTTTAAATATTTTCAAGAAAACAGCATTTATTTATATATAAATCTTTTGTAACATTATAAATGTCTTTATTGTCCCTTTTGATCATACCATAGCTGAATAGAAGTATTGATTTATTAAAAACATTCTTACTGACCCCAAACCTCTGAATGGCAGAGTATATTGGCATTGTATTGGCTATCGTCCACATTGCTATCTAAATAACATCATCAGCCATTGAAAAACTCATATGAGTCAACCACATAATAGAATTTGACGTGCTTATAGTATGTAATACTCGGAAGGCCCTTGGCTATCAATTAATGTGATTGTCATTATATAATTGACTTTAATTACTAAAGTAGTCACAGTACAATAATGTTTTACAATCTGTGTAGCTATTTGATAAGTAACACAGACACTGCAGCAGAATCTCTTTTCTCACTCATTACCTCTTGGCAGTACTGAAGGATGCCCTCTTTGGTGCCGATGCAGCTCTTGGTGCCAGTTGGATCCGGCTCCCACTTGCCACTCTGGATGTTGATATGCATGTTGAGTTTCCCACAAAACATGGCCACCTGGGGCTCCGCCAACAAGCCCACTGAGTCATCCGATGGCACCTGCCAACAGCACAATCAGCGGCAACATGAGGAGCCATTATCACATAAACCTATGATCTTCGTGCGGGGGGGCTTTTCTCAGCAAATATTGATATAAATGTTCAACTGCCATTAACCGGATTAGTTCATCAGCTTATCATTGAAGTAATCAGATCACATTTTTTAATTGATTGACTGACTGTCCTAATTACAACCTGATTGACACAGAGAAATTATGACAATGTTAAGAGGAAAAATGCATTTGAAGCCATCTCCTGGTATTAAACGAAATACTACATATATCAAGAAACATTTATTTTATTAATATTGAAAACAGTTGTACTCCATAATATGTTTGTGGAAAAGGATACATTTGATGCATTGTATACATTTTTCAGGATTTGTTGACACACCAGCTTATTGGTAGAGAGGAGACAGAATGATGAAGCCAATCAGAATATGGAGATGATAAAGAGGCCATGATGGTCAGAGGGCAATGGGCAATTTGGCCAAGATGCCGGGGTTACACAACTACTCTTTTTCAAAGGACTTTCTGGGATTTATAATGACCACAGAGGGTCAGGCCCTCGGTTTAAGATCTCAACCGAAAGACTGATTTTTTACAGTATAGTGTCCAGGTGACTATACTGGGGTGCTAGGACCCACACAGACCAGAGGCCTCACTAACACCTCTTCCAGCAGCAACTGGTGTCCCCAGGAGGTCTCCCGTCCAGTTACTGATAAGTCAGGGCTACAGGATGATATGGCTGCTGGACTCTGAAGATTAATGCTTTACTAGTGAATTATCAAACTAATTTAATTCTTTCTGACTAAAATATAAAACCACATGGCGAGAGCTCAATATAAAATGGGAAACAACTCAACCTGTAAAAAAAATCTTGTAAACCAATATTAATCTGTTTTAGAGCCACGATGCTAGTTACATAATGTACAAGATAAAACACTACAGCTCTCGTCACTTCAGAATTAAATACAATCTAATCTCTCGAAGTGGATAGGAAGATATTTAAAAATAAGAAAGAACGAGATAAATATATGAGAAAGAAGTACAAGTTTGGGGTAAAAGAGCTTTTGAGGTGCTGAAAATTAGTGGAAGACTAAAGAAAAACATACTGTATTTCGAAGACGTTCAATTCATAAACTAAGTCAGTGAGAGAGAGAGAGAGAGAGAGAGAGAGAGAGAGAGAGAGAGAGAGAGAGAGAGAGAGAATAATGGCTGTCCTCTTTTGTATGTCTTTTGCCTGGCCTCGACCCAGTGTGTCACAAAGGTTCCTTACAACCAGACCCACCCAGTCTGTTCAACTGAGTGTGAGGAATTATGGGACTGTTGTGTTTTCCCCCTTTTGTCCTGAATAACAAACAGTGGAAGTGCTGCTACAGCCAGCTGTCTAAAATATGCATCTGTCTCATTAGACTGATAGATAGATAGATAGATAGATAGATAGATAGATAGATAGACAGACAGACAGACAGACAGACAGACAGACAGATAGATAGATAGATAGATAGATAGATAGATAGATAGATAGATAGATAGATAGATAGATAGATAGATAGATAGATAGATAGATAGATAGATAGATTCTGTCTAGGGATGTTTTTTTCTTTTTAACCTTTTCACAAATGCGTTGGTGGTTACAGTGCAATAAAGCATCCCACTGCTGTATGGCAATTTAAAACAGAATACTGTAATTAAGCTGGCCGCAGTATAGTAGATAGCTCTTTAGGAAAACCATGTGTTAGACACAAAATGGTCTTAACTTTTGCAATGAGCTGTATATCAGCTATATATTGGTTTACATGTGCTGTTTACATGGGATTATTACCTTTTTGCTGTCAATGTGTGATATATATGAAATGCTTTAATATTGACAGCTGCTGAACCATTCGTGAAAGCTAATCATCTGCGAATATCAATCTCCCAAAATAGTGTCTCAGCCGGGTTGTCATAGCAGCTCAGGATCCACATTAGTGCATCTATCAAAACGAAATGTGCAGCTTTCAAGAGCCATTCAGATCTGGCTTCATCTTTAAGGTTGTCAAAATCAATAAGATGGCTTTTGTACTTGCACTCAAAGGCATAATTTAAAACCGACCATGTTTACATGTTCCAATGACATTTCCCAGTCAAACAAAGGAAGCCCTTTTTTAGATGGAGGCTGACTGAAAACAGATTTACTAGTTATGAGCAAACTAAGCAAGGGAGCTTTCAGGCAAACTGCTTGTTCATGGTTATGGTGACCAGTAAAGAGGTGACAACACAAACTCTCAAAGCTTGTTTTGGCACACTAAATACAAATGACACCTTCAATGAAATAATCTTGTGGCTGTGTCATATTTCTTGCACCAGTCAGTGTGCAAATTATATAGTGACTTACAAGGGGTCATTTTTTAGGAAACTCAGAGGTTGCCTATCACAATAAGCAAACCTTTTTGACTAAGTTTTGATGATCCCTTCAGTATAATTAACATGATTTTAGTCAATGTGTTAGAATTAAGTAACATATGATTTCAAAGCTACCACACATGGACTAAGACCCACATATATGATTTATAGAGTTGTTGTAATAGTATCGACATGTTAATCAGCAATAATGCGGAAAAACTATTATAGTACCTATTTGTTTTAATTATACTTTATCTAATACCGATATGAGCAGACAAAGCTTCTGCGGTGTCCCAGTTTTTGGTCCCCAGAATGTTCTTAGAACATTAGTTCACGGCTGCTAAAAATGAAACCTAAGAACCTTCTTATAACGTTACAAATTGGTTGCCCACAAAACAACCAGAGGGGAATCATGTGCAAAGATCAGGTAACTTCATAAAACACGACAGTATTCATTTTCTTTGTGAGAGCCTGTTTGATACCATGTAGAAAATACACAGATTGGCATTGGGCCTTTCATGGTAACTGAAACAAAATAATGTTGAAATGTTTCTAATTTCGACCTATATTTTACAGACTTGAAGATATTCCTTCCTCAGTTATGTTTTCCCATATGGGGGGTGGCACACCTAAACGCCCTGATTATTATTTGCACCCTGATATTGGTATCACATATGCATATGCCATATTTTAAGAAAAGACTAACACCACATGTGTGTTGGCCTATATTATGGAAATGCAATATCGAATTAAATATCTCTATTACGTGTTTAAAAGTAGCAGGTGTCAATATGTAACATGCAAATGTAACATGCAAGTACCAACATAAAAAAGAATCTGTGTATGTAACGCATAAACCGCGTCTGTTATGAGCGCGAGAAACAAGTTAGATCCACCCAGAGCAGATCTTTGCCTTTACCCCGTTTGGATTAAAAAAAGAATTGAAACGCCGCAGTTCACTGACGCCATCTTGCTTCTGTCAACTATCATCTTTTTGCAATATGCCTTAAAAAAAAATCTCCCCACCATGAACCAGTCCCACAGCATTTACGTATTTAAACAATCATCCCACATCCCACCCAAAAACAAATCCCTTCATAAAACAATCTGATGTGTGAATATTAGATGCGCAAAGGCGCCGCAGAGAATGGTTTTCCTCTGATGCTCGAATAAGGGCCGTCGGATTGCTGCCACTGCATTTATTCTCCCAAGATGGAGCACTGCAATCGTGCAGAGCAGCCGTATGGTTTATGTTTTTTACATTTTTGTACATATCGCAAGTGACAAGGGACTGCGTTCATGCCTCCTTGACAAAGAGCTGTCAGTCACTTTGTTTACATGATTTCACCAGCCGAATCTGCATGACACGAGTTCGTGTTCCTCTGATCCATGTTTATTTGTTCAAACATAACAGGTAGAGCAACATAAATACGCCAAATCAGCATTTTCCACAGTGCAATTCTTTATCAGCAGGTCCTTCGAATGTGAATCAGATGTTTTCTTATGAAGGTGAGCAGATGACTCCCAAATATAAAAACGAGTTAATAAATGTCCGAATGATGCAAGTCTTTCCTCAATGATATGAATCACTTTCTCAAGCTAGCAGTTCGCCTGTAATGTTATGCCTAATATTTGTGTAAACCGAGCGATCCTGCTTCACCGGTAGCCTACACCCAACACTTTTTAATTGATAAAAAAAAAAAAGAAAGAACCATGATCCTGCTGGAATACGCCACTGACAATCCTGCAGCGCGCAAAATGTCTGTCTGCATCCGTGTCATGCTCTCGCTTTGCGTTTCCCCCCCTTCGCTCCCAGGCCGTCATTAAAGTATGGAGGAGAATCGAGCTCCCTCTCCATTACACAATCACTGTTCTTACCTCGATGGCGAGCGACAGAGTCGTCAGCATTAACAGCAGGAATACCGTACGGTCCATACCCATGGCCGTGTCCCAAATGTAGCACGTCCTGATGGATGAACGTCCTGAGCGGATCAGGGTTTGTCTGTTTGATTCTCAGCTCCGTGCTCCCCTATCGTCTGTGCTGTTGTGCTCTGTGAGAATGCGCGACTGCACACAGCTGCTCCAGTGAGAGTCAGCTGACCACACGTCTGGAGACTGTGCAAGAGTGGAGTTGTAGATCGAAGGCGGTCAGTGAGGAAACCGCAGAATTTAACCGATACATCAAAACACTGGAATGAATAAATAACAAGCAAGCAGGAGACAAATTCAAAGCCTTGAATCCCTGTTCGATTTAGCATTATTTTAGTGGATCACCCACTTTTTTTTATAGTTATAGAAATAATAATTATACAGAAATAGCCAAAGCCATATGACCACTGGATGAGTTTATTACGTTTTTGTTGCTTCAATCATAACATCTCTCAAATTAGGTCAAAGTGGGGCCACATTACTCCAAATACTTTAATTCACATATGTCTAGCTAAAACTCATGATCCAACCCTTTCGAAAATTAGCTATGGTTTTATTACAAATAATAGGCTTCGCCAATAAATAAATAATTAAATAAATAGCTTAAAAAATAAATAAATTAAAACATTGTTACCACCCTTTATCTCTAATAAAACCGTGATTAATTTTCGTAAGGGAAGAAATTGTTAAATCAAGAATTAGCCCAACTGAAACAATAGGAAATGGTACACATTCAAGTGATTATTGATTAACGTTTCTCCGTCTTATTATTAATTAAAAGCATTTGCATGGCGAAAATTTCTGCCCTATATCTGTGCCCCATATATCTAGTTAAAGACGGAGCCTTCCAAAATGTGGTCCTGCGGCTGTGACAACGATCAAAACTCTTATTTCAATTACAGAGACTAGGCAAGGCAACTAAAAGTCCTCCAGCGCCATCTTGTGGAATTAACGCAACAATTCATTGAAGATTTTAGATTTAGCCTTTTAGTCCAGTCTGGAGATTTTGTTTTCACAAATGTTGCTTAAAAACGGTAGCCTACGTCAGACTAGTCATGTGCAAATCCATCACATGTTACGTAAACGTTCTGTAAAGATCTAGGTCTCTTTCAGGTGAAAATTATAGAACCATAAACTTATCCGTTACATTCGGTCAAGGTGTGCGAAATGCTAAAAGTGCTTTAAAAAGTAAGTTTTAAGTGGTTAAAAACGTAAACAAAGTTTCTCTCCGTTTAATAACGGAAATATAGCTCGTTATGTAAATGCTATTTTAATTTACTTATTTTAATTTTAATTTTTTATTTTGAGAGGTTACGAGCAGCACATATTTATTTAAAAATTTCTATCCTCTTGGACTGACATGATGACCCTGGCACTGATGGTTCTGCTGATGATGAGGGAGTCTTTTCTGAGTGTTTATTGACCACAGTGTCAAATAACTGCATAGCAAACTATAAATGAAGCTATACAGATTAGAACATTATTTTACAACAATAGTCGTTTTATACATATGTGCACGTTTAATTTAAATTGAAAGATAAAATGTAAAACTACTTGTTACAGTTCCATAAACATTCTGTATAGCTTTATAGAGTAAAGTCCTTCTTTTTGTTGGTTTATCCGTCCAATAGGGCAAGCTATATAGCCTATTATTTCAACAAATTTCTTAAGGTGTAATTATTATATGACCAAAAGCATTCAACAACTAATAGCTACAAAACTGAACAAGTTTCCTCAACAAACAGAAATGGAATAATGAGTCCCTGAATGTAGACACTTCTGATAACTGCAGTCTTAGTGGTGAAATTTTGGATCTCACACTTGTAGTGTGTATTTTTTATTTTATTTTTTTTTTTACATGGGTGATAGGTGTTTTTTTGGTGCCTTGTTTGTAAAAAAAATCTATATAAAAAAATCTTTGATATGCTAAAGATGTTCCTGACAAAGTGAAATTGAGTAATATTTGCTATAACGAATAGACCTATTGTTTTCTATGTTCCCACTGCTCGAACTGTGTCTGACTGCTTGGGGGGTCCCCAGAATACTTTTTCCATGGGGTCCAGAGACTCCCACATAAACTGATACATTTAGCTTTTATGTTGCATAAAATGTCTAAATCAAATGTAACATTTCATACAAAATGTAGTGTTCTGCTCAATTAATAAAATCCCAGGGGGTTGTTTTAATCAGCTTTTTGTTAACTTTTTTATTTATTTATATGAAAATCTAATTTAAATACACTTGGAAACCTATTAGAAGTATTCCTTTTTTGCAATTTTTTAATTGGCTTTTCTATAATTTAATTTAACTTAATTCCATTGTTCCATCTATATGTATCTATATGTTCCATCTATATAAGGTATATGCAAATCCATCATAAAAATATAAATGATACCTTCAACATTGGTGTAATTACAAAGGAGGTTGTGTCAGTGAAAGGAATACTTGAAATGAAATATGACACCGGTGATGTGTGAGGGTAACTAGATCTACTAGCTTACTTGTAGCAGAATATTTTTTATCATGTGTCATTTCCACTTAAGCTGTAATTTTGTTTTGAATTTATTGCAGATTCAAGAAAAGGCATAGCATGTGAAAACAAATAATGTATTTCTGAGGGATATTTAGACTTACATTTTTATTTATGTTATGTTTATTTATTTTCATTTTGTTTTGTTATGAAACAGATCAACACAAAGATCAGCCCTTACTTACTGACACCCATTTAGTTCCAAACCTAGCTATATGTGCTTTTTTGTATAGGCTTCTACATTATTGAAGATTGTTTATGGTGACCATAAAAGTAGTTGGCCTATTTTCTGAATACATATAATGACAAATCATGGCAATTCTCCATTCTGCATTTTCAAATGGCACGTATAGCCCTCACCTGTTACACAAGGAAACACTGGCGTCAAATATCTTATCATTTTTGAGTATGACTGCAAATGCGTATTACATTACAAAATCTGCTCCAATCACTATGGATATTCATTTGTGAAATATGGCTGAAACTGCAGCTGCAAGATACACCTAACAGTTACGTAAGCTTCTTCACATAGTGTGACAATGTGATCAATAAAGTGTCATTTGCTTGACAATATCAACGGGAATAGTTAAAGTAAAAACTACCTAGAAGTGAAACTGCGACGTCTACTGGATGAAAAACAAAAATGCATAGTCTGGCATACTGTGCTGCTCATCTCGTTCAGTCAGGATTTTTTTCTCCAAGTATCACTGTTCGAAACAGTAAACATGTTTGACTAGTCATGTCTAGTGACAGGTGCAATCACATACCCATAAAGTTGTAGGTCACGTTCAGGTAACTGAGAACTATTCTACCCTATAACTGCGTGCTCAGTTACACTCGACAGGTTCAGCAGCGCGTGAGTGAGTGAGTGGGATGATGATGATGATGATGTAGGCGCGTCTTAACAACACAAACTTCACTCATTTCACTTCACTTTCCCCGAGCCATCTGATACGCGTGCCTCTTCTGCAGCCGAATATAAACCAAAGGTCAGCAGGATATTGTGCTTTTAGTTTTTATTGTATTTCTTTACTGAACTAATTTGAATCCATTGTTTGTTGATATTGATATATCACTGTTTTTTTTTTTTTTTTTGAATAATTACATGCTTTCAGAGTAGCCTACTAATATGTTTTTAGCCATCTGCATCGAGATTATTGACTCAAAGTCCGTTGTATTTGAAATTACGATTGCGTCAACTGTTTCGCGGAGCTCTTGTTTTCAATGATAGGCCAAAGGACATTCCATTGTCATTATCAGGTGACTAATTCTTTGGGAAAAAACTATTTGGCTCTTCTTTTTTTTTCATGTGACCGGGGGAAATAGGCTGTCTTCTAATAAATTTCACCGTTGCATTGAGCTGCTAGCACTTCGTTCTCTTCTTTTAACGAATGGTATCGGGTGTCTTACCAGGACAAAGCTAAATTGTTTGTAGGTTATGTATTACAGGCATAAAACTATTCACCTTAAGCCTAGTTTGTAGCCATTGGTCTGATGAGAACTTAGGGAATTTCCCGCATGCTTCAAAAACCTGCTCCTCTCTCTCCTCCAGGACAAACATGAAGCCCTTGGCATTGCTGACACTTCTGCTCATCATCATGAGTAAGTCTTTATTCATGCTTCTAGATCTACCAATAACTTTATTCAATATAATATATATATACATATACTTTTTATTGTTCACATTCTGTTATACATGTTATTTACATTAAAAAAGTTAGTAATTTTCTCCTTCCATATTTAAAAAAAATCTGTTGTTCTTTAAGAGAGCCATATATTACTTATTCTTTTTTTGGTATATCTGATAGTGGCTTAAAATACATATTGCCTGTCTTGGAACATTGGTAGACTTTCCAGTGTTTGCAAATGAGTATAAGTATTTTGTTATGATAATTACGGTCTCGAACTGTTCTTGTAGGTGGTTCTGCAGTGGGACAAACATTGAAATCTAATGTGACCGGCTCTGTTGGAAAGGATGTACTTTTATCATGTACCTGTTCTAATGACCGCAAAGAGCTGATATGGCAGAAAGGTGACACAGTAGTCACGCAAGACAACATCACCATAGATGAACACTTCGTGGGCAGGAACCAACTCTTCATAAACGAGGATAAGAGAAACTGTTCCCTGCTGCTCCGCCACATCTCTACAGCAGATGCAGGAGTATACACCTGTTATGCCATAGAAAAGATTGATGACGGCATCTATTTAACGGAGTCTACAGAAGTTAATTTAACAGGTGAGTTTTCTAATTCTGAATTTATTTATCCAAGCTGATCAATAGTTAATATCTTGAAAGGAAACAGCAAGCCTCTTCCTGTTTTACACTTTCAGTGTGCTTCCCTTTTCAAAGTGCAACTCTGCTTAGCTGTAGTCTACTAGGACTGGTTAGTTAATGACGTGTAAGAGAATCACAGGTTGGAAAAAAGCTTCTAAAAAGCAGAACTTTCATGACAACCAAAGGAAGTTGAAATTGTTGCCACTTCAGCGGAACCGAAAATTATTGCCAACAGAGAACAGCCTGTGACAATATCATAAACATCATTGTCGTCATCTGCGGTGCAACCGGAGATGATAAAATAGCTCATCTATTGAATGGTATCAGAGGCTACTGTACCTGTGTTGTGTTAAAGTATACATAATGATGTAAGCTCTGAGCTGGGGTTTCAAATGCTGAGATTTTGCTAGAAACTCTGCCTGTGTTTCCTTAATTTGTGTTAAAATGTATTACAAAATAGGATTGTAAACTGTAATGTCTGGTAGTGTAAAGATAATCATGACATTGATATCTCTTTTAGCAGTGGAGGGAATGCCTGAAAACAGCGGCCGAACTGAAGAACAATCTGTCACAGCTGTCTCTGTTAGTGTTCCCATAGCGGTAATAGTGTTTATACTGGCTGCTCTGCTTCTGATCCTACTGATGAGAAGACAACATCGGACAAACAGGGTAAACAGTCAATATAATGTGTTTCAATTATTTTTTTTGTTGTAATCATTTATTAAATGACACAAAACATCATAGCAAAAAAAAAAAAAAAGAAAATGTTCACAAACAATACAAATATGTACACTAATCTAAGGGGTTGTTTACATTTTGTTTTTACTGATTTTTGTATACAATTATGAACTGTTTATTCAGCATCTCACGGCATAAGTGTCACACTTTTGAGATGTCATGTTAAGTTGCAAAACAGATGGACTTAAAATGTGCTTCAAGACTCCTGACACACATTTTTGTTTCAGTCTGTTGCACTCCGTCTATGTTCTTTTAATTCCAAGAATATTACCCTTAATGATGTTTGAGTTCTGCCATGATGCAATTTTATGACCTCTTCATATAAATTTATATATTATTATTTCTATTCGACTAAACTTTTTTTTAGTTGTACAGCAAAAAATTTTCTCGTAGGGGCCCAATTTGTTGAATAGTGCTCATGGCAAAAGTAAACCTACACCAGTTGCAGTCACACACTTTCAGAGCACAGCTTTAGGGCTCAAGGTCCTGTGTTTGACACGTATTTAATCATAGTATCTGTAACATTTCCAAAAAGCCTGACTGTGATTTGTTTTTCTTTTATCTACAGGACACTGATTTACCCGCTGAGAAACCTATGCTACAGAATGTGTGAAGTGCTCTTGCTGGACAGTTTAATGGACTAACTTCTATGTTATAATGCAAGGTCCGTCACAACAACAATGGACAATAAGAGGCCTTAGCCCTAAACAAAGGATTCGCACATGGGCGTTACACAGCAGTGCGTGCCGATCCGTCTTGTTTCGAGACAGATTAATGTGCAGTCTTCAGTTGTAACACTGTTACTTGATAACCACTGAATTGTGAATACACTGTAAATATCCATTCAGTAGGTATTACAGTTCTGTAATTTGATAAGATTCTCCTTGTAGGAACTGTCTTTATTCATTCTTTGAAGAACAGATGTAATAGGTTTGGGACATGCCGTTTATATTTTGCCTTTTCCTCTGTCTTTAAGACACACTGGTGGTCTCAATCCTAAACAAGCTTTCCAAATCAGCTTATTTTATTGTTCATATGTGTACAGTAATCATTTACTAAGAACTATCACGTAAGCCTCTTTGCATTTACTCTTGTATAGGTTGTTTTACTCAGCCTGTGCCGATTTCATTTATGTGGAAGAAATAATATGGCACTCCCTATGGGATTTATTAGCTTTTTTTTTTACTGTACTAAATTTCATTTACTATTAAATGAATTCTGTAAAGTGCTTCAAACCTGCCGAGGCAATAAACCTTTTACTTATACAGTTTTTCTTTGTATGTATGGCCTCTTTTGTTACTAAAGTTTTAGTACTATAATGTTGCTCACTCTGAATGATTTCCATCCTAAACCAGGGCATTTAGCACATTATTTGGCTGACATAGGGTTTAGGTCAGATTTTCCAACTAGAACTTTGTTTTCTCAGCTGTTATACAGCAAGGTTTTTATTCGGTCAGATTTCCAAACTCAGCCAACATGAAAGAAGTATCTCTTGTTCCTTGTCTCAAAATTTTTGGATTCTTTCCACTGGTTTGCTTTCAGTTTCTATATGACTTTGCTACTACACACATTTCCATGTCTTTAATGAAGTAGTTTGAATGCACTAAATGCACTGACTAGAAGAAACACTCTTCTAGTATCATATATCTTTAGTGAGACATTCATAATCTTTTCAAAACATAGATATCTTTCGCTGTCATAAACTGACCAAACTTAAAACAATTTTTTTATAACTTGAATAACCTGAAGCTTTACAACCTGTAAGAGACTCTACTGCAGTAGTGTTTGTAAGATAAAATAAATACCTGCTCATAGTTTATAGTTTGACATCACTTCCTGGTTGTAATGAGGTCAAGAATTTGCCCTGTTTTCTCTATTGGACCGCGTCATTACAGTAAATGGCTTCTTCCTTAATTTTATGGCCAAAATGAGCTGTTTTCAGACTGTGCAAATGAACACAACCTTTATAGAGAGTAATGACAGTTTTTGTCATGCTAGGTGTGTTTGATGGAAAGAACGTGCAGTGTTTAGATGAAAAGTTTCTAGCAGAGGAAGTAGCTGCCAGGTTATTGAAGATGTGTGCCAGACATTTAAAGCTTGGGTTACTTTTTCAACCTAAAGATTACTTTCATGAACAGATCATGTTTTCCCACATTGTTGATGGTTAGATTAAGTTCACCCAAATTCTTTCATTATTTACTCATCCACATGCAATTTCAAACATGTATGATCTCTTTGCTTCTGTGGACCACAAAAAACAACAACGAGTTTTTAGGCAGGATTCGCATTTCTGAATGGTGCCGAAACATGACCAAAAAGCACCATATAGTACCATAGGAATTGTCCAAAACAATTGTGAGCTGTATTCCATGTGTTTTAAAATCTTATGGTAGATTTGTGTGACAATCAGACTGAAATGTTCAGACTTGTAATTTTGTAATGCTATGAAGCAAGGTCTTTAAAGAACCTTTGATTGAATGGTTCTTCTATTGCATCGCTATGAGTGTAAATTATTTCATTTTACATTATTTATTTATTTAAATTTGCATTTTAGTTGCAATTTTGGGTGAATCTTGCTTTTAATTTAGATAACCACACACCAGGAAGTACAGGTAGGTTTTGATCCACATGCTATTTTTAAGAATGATAAACTCAAATGAGGGCATGACATTTGGAAAAAACAACAATACACATTCTTAAGACACAAACATCATATAAAACCAAGCCATTCAGTCTTTTGTCCTCATTTAAGCCGTAAAATACCAAGGGTATTGACCTTTTTAATTCAACAATAGTTAATATTTGACAATGCTAAGCTGAGTGTACATGTACTGTAAATTATTAACACCAGATCTCTGCCTGGGAAAATGTGGCTATAATCAGTAGAAGTCTACTCTTTTCCCCTTCTTTTTTTGAAAATGGGAAATTTGCATATCATGATCATGTGAAACCATTTGTGAAATGAAACTTGTCACAAGCTTTTTCATAAGACTAAGCTGTAAAAAAAATCTTATGTTAAGTTTACAGAACAATGAAGAATGTCTCGACTGAATTGAAATTCAGTCAGCAAAGAAAAACTCTCTCCTCTCTTTGTTGCTTTGAAAAGTTCCAAACTGATGTCATGTGATAGTGTAATTACGGGTCAAGGGAATATTGTATATAGTGTAATTACTAAAATGCTTTTACACTACAGTGAAATGCTACAGACTTTTTTTTATTTACACATAAATAACACACTCATGTGGGTTTTATATTTGCCCAAATCAGTTTATAATTATACCTATTATGTTTTCAGATTGCAATTTTCAATCAAAAGTTATTAATCCATCTTCTCATTCTTCTCATTCTTAGAGTGCTTTACTAATAATTTTGTGAGAATTCTAATCTGGAAAACTAAAAGTTTTCTGTTTCATGGCTATGACTGTAACTTCCAAGCCTAAATGTGGACTAACACATGCTACTCCTATACTGTTTCATCTTTTTCAAGAAATGAAAAACAGTCTTTTCATGATGTGAGGTTAACAACGAGTTGGCAATGTATCTTCTTACACAAGCTTACATAATACCCGAGTCTCCAGGAAGTTAACTGTGTAAGAAAAGAAACCAGACAAGAAAGAATAAAAGGCACAGATATCTGAAAGAGCGCGCATAACCTGTTTTATGTTTGAGAAACGTTATTGTGTTTGGGAAAGACTGAGATCTTGGACGTTTATGTGAAATGTGGTATAACATTTTATATAAACGTTTGAGCAAAGAATACTGGCACCAATACAAACTTGTGTTGCTGTTACTTAAAGCGAATGCTCAGTTCCATAAGGAATAAAGCAATAAAGCTCTTTCTGATTCTGAATCATATTTTCTTGATCTTTAATGATCAGGTTTTATAGGTAAACATACTCTAACTTCCCAAACTCAAAACTCCCTCCCTGGGAGTTTCCTCAAGCGTGTGACGGAAATGTTACACCCCTTATCATACTGTGATGCTGTCTCCCGGTGTGACGAGACAAAACCAATAAAACCCATTACAAATGAGGCCTTTTGTTGCTTCCAGTGGGGACATAATTAAGGATTATAATGACTATATTGTGTTTTTACACATTGTGTTGCATATGGTAGTGTGCAAACATGAAACATTTGTAAACATTTTCTAGTGGTGTCCTCTTTTGGAAGGCCAAACAAAGTAGTTTCGTTTTCACAACGAAAAACAGAGCATCTCCACAACATGGCAGCGGCAGCAGCGACAATACTACCATGAAAACCAAATTTACTCTTCTTTCTTTGTAGACTTAGACGTGTGGACGAGTCTTAAGTTTTATAGAGAATATTTTTTAGTCTTTGCAACTTTAGGGATCTTATCTATGCACAAACAGTTTGTAACACTCCAAAGAGAAAGCTAAACTTGAAATCGCATCATATGACCCCTTTAAAATGAACACTTACTGAAATTGAATTGAAAATACTAATCTTTGAATTCCGGCATGTTGTGATGTTACAGTGTTACATTTATTTATTTATCAAACACTTTAATTGAAAGTGACATGCAAGATCAAAGATACATGAATATGATTGTATATGTTACATGTCCATGATACATATTAGGTGAGGAGGCACTTGCATTCCCCAAGTCATAGTGAAGGAATAAGAATGAAGATGCCACTATTTCTTAAAACTAAGCAGAACAAAATGGTACCACAAATGGAGTTCTGGTTGCTTGCCGCTGTCACTTCTGGCTTGCGTAGATGGGCACAGTTCATCTATAGCGATATCGTTGAATTGATTGCAAATGATTGCACAAACTGAATTTTAAACTGAGATGATAACATCACTGAATTCAATGATGAACTGCCTCTAACTGTCATTTTTCTTTATTGACACACTGTTTTCCTAATAAAAGTTGTACAGTTGCTTTGATGCAATCTTTTTTTGTTTGAAGTGCTATATAAACAAAGGTGACTTGAATTGACTTGACTTGACAAATAAGTTATATTCTGTGCCAACAAGAACTCGGTCGGTTGAGCAATCTGAAAATCAAATCGTGCCTTGAGTACATTTTTGTTTATACAGTGGGAAACCCCCCAAAAACAAGATTTTTCAGCCTGAAGAACATTGCATTTGCATAGTATGGTTACTTCACTGTTTTAATTTGAACACGTGCCTTGTTTAAATATTTAACAGATATAAAGTTCCAGATTAAGTGTACCCTACAGTACATGCTATAGTGCTCAGAAAAAGCATTAACATGTGTCTGTATGGCTGATGCCCTTGTCACACACTTGCTGGCACAAACTCTCCAGAACAATTCTGTGGGCGCAGAAGCTCTTTTCACATGTAAAAACATACATAGAACATAAGCACAACTCTTCTAGTTCGCTACAATACCTATGTTTTCTGTATACGTTATCCAAAAGGTCCAAAGAAGCGTCCATTGTTGCGAGAGATGCTCTTTCTCCTCTTCCTCACTCAGCCTCTAAGGGTCTCTCTAAGACCTTGAAATAGTCTCCCTGAACCCACCACTCAAAAGATGCAAAGTGGCAAATCAAGCCACTATGCATTTGGATGGAAAATAAAGTATTCTGATTTAAGCGTTTAGATTTACTGCCACATAAGAAGAACAAGCCAGATAATTATCCTTCAAAGAAACAAGATCATACTTTGATTGGAGTTATTTAAATGGAAAAAGTTTCAAAATCAAGGCTTATTAAATGTATTCTGGGCTTTTTTTCATCTGTAGGCTATTGTGCAATATCCTTGTTAAAGTATCTTATGAGTAACTTTTGAAAAATTGGGGTGTAGTGTGAATTTTTATTTTTTTTATATGAGTCATGTTCCCTCAATAAAAACCTGTCACAACTGTATGATGTGATACAGAATTGTTTATACATGTTGAACAGCAATCACTTTCATTCCAATGACGTTGTCATTCTTTTTATCTCTGAAACAGCTTTATATTGGTAGCGATTACCTGGCAATATAATTAATTGACATCTGCCTATAGAACTGTATTAGCTGTAGAATACTATAAACCATGTACATAATTTATATTCTGATCATATTTTTTTCCAAGAACATTTTACCAATTCCAAACCACATCAATCTTAATAAATACTATTAATTTTCTACTT
This sequence comes from Carassius auratus, assembly GCF_003368295.1. Lineage (NCBI taxonomy): Eukaryota > Metazoa > Chordata > Actinopteri > Cypriniformes > Cyprinidae > Carassius > Carassius auratus. Next base: position 15,302,365 of record NC_039251.1, on the reverse strand, counting down.
AATCATTTATAATATATGATATATAATTGTCCATGAAGGCTGGAAGTGAAAAACTCCTTATATTCAAGTGTATAGAATTATTAGGGATGTTTTCTTTTACAGATAAAATGAGCAAAAAGGTTTAAAAATATAAAATCCCCATGAGAAATATTCAAAACTGTTGCAATACAGAAATTGCAAAGTTAAGACATGACCACTGGAGAGCAAAATGCTCACTGGGTCAGCAAGGTCAGAAAAAATAGGCGGAGAAGAAAAGACAACATTTTTTTTTTTTTTTTTTGGTTTTACTATTTGCAAGCTGTGTGAGCATTACAGGCAAACTAACTTTCCTATTATAAAGACAAAGCCTTTCAAGGTAACAAAAAAAAAAAAAAAAAAAAATGTATGGCAGATATTTAGGCCAAAGAAGGCTAAGATAATTCTAGTTTATATTAATAACAAAGATAAAAGAATGACAAAGATATACATTACAACTATACATAATATACAAATAAAACAATAGTGCTTTATTTTCAGGTACAATAGGTGCATTTAGCAGGAGGATAAAAAAATTTGAATGAACAAATATAAAAATAAAACACTATATAAACTGATTCCTAAAGCAACTGTATTAAATTGTGTGATTTTTCTCTTTGTGTTTTGTTGTTTTATTAATGTTAAAGGAATAGTCCACCCAAAAATAAAAATTCTGTCTGCTGTCGGTCAATTCTGTCATAGTGTTTTATTTTTATACCACCATTTACTCACTCAAAAGTGGTTTTAAACCTGAATGAGTTTCTTTCTTCTGAACATAAATGGTATTTTGAGGAGAGTGGAAAACCAAACAGTTGCTGGTCCACAGTGACTTCCATAGTATTTTTTTGATATCAAATTCAATTTGGATCAGCAAACGTTTGGTTACCTGTATTCTTCAAAATATCTTCTATGTTCAGCACATTTTAGGGTGATCTATTTCTTGAAAGTAATGACAGTAGGCTGCAATCTCTCTGGATCCCTCACATCCAAGTTATCCCCTTTTTGAACTTTTGCCATCTGGTTGGCGCTTCAGAGCCGCAAATACCAGGACAGCCAGGCACAAGAACAGTTTCTTCCCCCAGGTAATCTACCTCATGAACAGTTAAATTCCCCGCCCCCACTTATGCAATAAAAATGTGCAATATTTTATATTTATTTGTTATCACCTCCATCCTAGTACATCCATGCATCTCACTCTATTCTATTCCATTATCATTTATAACTGTTCATACAATTTATTTATTTTCGCAATACCAATACCCACACTTACTGTCTTTGCACTTGATTGGTTGTGTACTTGCATTACATATTTCCTGTATTTGGCCCAAGTGTGCAAGTTTTCAAGTCCGCCAATGTGGGTTTTGGGACAGGCCCAACATTCATGTTACAGAAATGCTGGATGCATTCACTGGATGGATTCACTTGGAAACTACATACTTCATCTGTGTGCGTTTACGTCATATCCATAAATAAAACAAAAAAGGTCATGCCACTATATGCAGTGGAAGGTGTTGTAGTAGCTTGAAACCTTAGCAAATTAACCTCAAACCGATAGGAGCTTCTAAGTAGAAAGGCTATAATAACATAGTTTGCATAGCACCACTTAAGCTGTCCATGATAGGTTGATAAAATAATATTTATTTCGGTAACAACCTCTAAACCAGTTAATGCTTTAGTATATTTGCCTATCAATAGCTTAGTCAAGTAAAAAATACATACTGTAGTTTTATCTAATCTATTGATATTAGACAAATAAGTATTCATGCATTTTGGATGTGAAACTTACTGCTGTGCCAAGCTGAAAGTTGGTACGGAGAAAGTGTATTTTGAAAAAGTGACCTAAGTATTGAGAATCTGTCCTAGCAATTGTAAAAACCTGTAAGGTTGTTTTTTTTAACAGTTGTTTTCAACAAGTCAAAACAACAGTGACATAAGCTCGCACAAAATAGTGGAGCCAAAACACAACTCAGAATAAAGTTCCTTCACAAGTTTACTTGTAGTTTTATGCTTTAGCTTCTAGATGAACATAAATTACATGGAGTAGATTCAAAATTTGAACCTGAAACACACTGGAAGAGCAGCATTGCACCTTTCTCTTTAGCAACTCTTGTTTGAAGCAAATGAAATTAACCCATCAGCAGAGCTGTCACATGGATGTTTGAACATGGCGTCCTTTGGCACAGCAGGCACCGGCTTGCCCTTGTGTCACACTCAGCTCACCAGGGGTTGGATTGTGTCTGCTGAGGGGCACCTCGGCCAGCTGCCCATGTCACACCTCCTTGTTTGCCACGCTATCTGAGTGCTTAACATACAACATGTAAATCAGTGGCGTTGGCTTATTTATCTGTTCGAAATTTCAAAGACAATTACTTTTTCATCCTGATGTGAACTGTGCCGATGCAAACCAGTTATGTCAGTGTGGAGTACACAATGTATCATTTCTGTCATTTCAAGATGTCATCTGTGAGTTTGCTTTCAGCAAATACTTGTGGTAAGTGCAAAGATTCATTGCATGATATGTAAGGTGTCTGGGGTTTCAAACAGTCTTAATGAAGATTGACATCACTTTAAAGACAAATACTTAAATACCACATCTACCTTAAATACCATAAACACTGTGAAAAAACGATTACTGCCATTAGCTATTACAATCTAAATTCAGCATTAAGTAATAATGTGTTGTTTAAAAAAGTAAGTGATTTTGCTTGATTTAAAATTACTTTAGTTAACTTGGATATTTAAGTTATCTCAAAAAACCCTTTAAACAGGACCGTCCTTAGGGGGGTGCAGCTGGTGAGGTCACACCGGCCCCGCACTTGAGGGTGCCCCACAGTGAACGGACCAAGAGGGACAAGCACCTCCAGGCCCCCCACCCTGTTCCCTACCTTGCACGGGGCCCCACGTTTGGTAAGGACGGCCCTTCCAGTAAATTTCAAGCTATGATAACTAATAGCAGCAACATCGTTTTTGTCAAATGTGTAAATGTAAATATACATGCTGGGTATGTAGTGCCAAAAGTATAAGAAGAATGGGAAACGGCAACAAGCTGGAACAAATATGATCACTTTCATAAAGCATATTTAACATATCTGACAACCATTTATCCCATGACAAGTCACAAAAGACTTCTATAAATATATAGTTATAGTTATAACTTAAAACTTATAATATAAGCTAGACACTACATCAGCACTGGGAATTCTTCCTTCAAACAACTGATTTGTATGAAATGTTATGTGAACATAAAAAGAGAGTAAATTATCTATTCTCTCAACTGGAGTAAAAATGCTGGTTTTGGAACTGATAACATTATTATGACAATAACATTGATAACATCTTAGCAACCCCCTTTAAGTGTGACATGTTTTGAAAAATGCAGTTTAACAGTACAAATGATGACTATAATGTTACATAATGTGTGTTTTTTTTGCATTGATTGAAAGGTGTAGATGTTGGCTTGAGAATTTTATTTACATGGAAGGATTTCATAGAAACGTAAGACTTTAGGATTGTGTCCTTGGCACGGCATGTTGAAGGCATCAGGTTGCATGAAACATTGGAGTACAAGGGTGAAACTAAATAGGTGTCTAGATGTCTCTAAATCTATTAAGAACTGCTTTAAGCACATTCTCCCCATCGACGTTACCACAATAAAAAAAATATTGTCCTAATTACTATATAATGGAAAATTGCAGTGTATAATTTTTTGGCAGCACTGTATTTTACAGTCCTGTTCCACATACACATATTCACATATAATATGTACTTATTATAAAAATTATAATAACTGGGTAAAAACTATCCTAACACTGAACCTATACTTAAACCTAACCTTAACACACGATTACCTTATATGAACAAGTTCTTGCTTAGGTAAGTAAACCGTAAGTAATAAAATGTTTAGGCTTTATTTTATTTTATTTTGTTTTGGATTTAAATGTGACCTAGATATGTTTTTTTTTATTTTTTATCAGCATATCAGTGCCATCTAAGTACTGTAAGTTTGCTGAGGTTGATATATTTTATCTAGTTTCTTCAGTGTTGAGATTGTAATGTAAGACTCTTTGGATAAGAGTATCTGTCAAAAAAACAACAGCAACAAAAAAACAACAAAGAAACCAAAAAACCAACCAACCAAACAAACAAAATTAATATAATGAAACTGCAAAGTTCTTAAGTTACACTGTAAATTTCTCTTTAATATTAACAAAGATAATTGTGCAATATGCAGTCTGTAGGTGTGTGTAGGAGTTATTTTTGGTATCGGTTCTAGGTATAAATTAGTAGTTTGTATTTTCTCATGTAGAGATGAAGTGCATGCCAATATTTCCTGGTTAGAGTCAGACGAGTTTTGAGGCCCAGTGTGTAGTTTTTCTCTTAAGTGCCTGATACCTTGTAAAAGCAGGTGGACTGGCTCACCCCATACAACTAGTGTGTTGGTTTGGCGAGTAGAAACCAGCCAATCAGAGGTGTGTTTCCCAAAAGTATCGTTAGCCAAAAACAGTCGCAAGTTTCATTGTTACCAACATTCGCAACATTCGCAAACAGCTTAGGAGCATAGTAACTTGTTAGTAAGATGTATAGACTTCAATAAATTATGCTCTTGGGCACAGTAAGCAAGCTCACATGCAGAACAATCTATATTTTCCATTCTACATACATTTGAATTGAAATATTTTAGCACGTCTTCAATAAGCGCCATTTTTGAAAAGTGTGCATGTGCTTAAATGCATGGAGAATGATGAAAAGGGAACTTGCGATAATTCAAACGTCAAATAAAGCTAAATGACAGCGTACAAAAATGAAATGAATGAATGAATGAACAATGGTAAATTAGTCATTATGTGCCATGTTCAATACAGCAGCAGTTTGGAGATCTCAATGAATTAGCATAAGTCAATCAATGAATTAGCATAAGTTATTAGCCATTCATTTATGATGCCATTAACAACTGCCTTAGTTGAACCAATGTGGTTCAAACAATGGAGATCCAACAGTGTTTTGGAAACAGTCGCATCTAGCTATATCGTGTCCACAACAATGCTTCATACTATGGTGGTCAATCAGCGAGTTACATAATTGTATGGGAAATGCCCCCCAGATTGGCAAAAAAAAAAAAAGGCAGTTTCGGACAATGGCTGCCAGTTTGTGTGCATTAGACAGTCAGTGAAAGGACTGTAGGCAGTCTTTGGCCTGTCATCTGAGTTAGACTGGATAAAACATAAAATTAGCCAAAATGAAAACTTGTCTGGGCTTCATATTAAATTTTATTCCATATTTTATTAGGGTAGGCCTTCTATTTCATCCCTAGGCCATAAATGTCTTGGTCTGATACAAATTCAATTGAAGATGTGGAAAAATAATGACTCTTCTCATTAAACAAACAAATAAAAGTTAATTGAAATTGAATTAATCCCCCTTTAAAACTTAATTTCAGTTCACTCTAGCAGGTTTTATTTGAATACACAAGACTATGTGTGAGGGTAAGGCATTTATTTTCGTCAAGCGGTCTCATTCTGTCTATATCTGGACAGATACATAATCTGTTTCTCATTTCTTGCTCTGGAAGTTATTTGCATGAGAAAGCAAGAGTCTGGTTTATATAGATGTAAATGAAAAATGGTCTTAAATTATATCTGTTTCCATGAAGTTATTACAGAAAATCATGTTACCTTCCCACACCCCTTTAATATGTCCTGTCATGTTTTGATTACATCACTCAGTTCTGTAAGAATTATTTGAGCTACTATGCAGGTTATTTCCATGAAACACTAAAATTATTAATACTTTAATATTAATTGGCTGAAAGATGGAAGTGTGGAGCAGCTTTATGGTATCTCTGGGTCTTTTTCATATATATCTGGTCCATTTTAAACTTAGAAGTGCACTCAAGAAACATATCATAAAACACTTACACAGTGATGATACACAGACTCTGTTTGAACAGATACCAGCTTTCACTGATGTATGTTTCTTGCACTATTTTGTTAAGACATCAAAAAGTAACTCGAGAGAAGTGTCGCCAGTGGCAATTGGATAACATGTCATTCCTTTCTTTTCCCGTTTATTTATTTTTCATTATAGTTACATGTTGTTTTTTGATGGACAACCTTATGTAACTTTCATATCAGTTTACTATAAACTTCAGTCAGATTGCCTGAGGGTTATTGCTATAAATCAGCAAAGACATTTCCCTAGATAGCATTCTCTTATGTAAACCACTGTCTATTGTTTAATCAGGATGGAAAATCAGCTGAAACACACGTGGCTTTGGTCTGCATGGGTCTGCGTAAGAGTTTTGCATACATCGCTCACAAGACTTGTATTGCAGTGTAAGTGTCCAAAATAGGAAATGTGACCTGATGTTTCAGAATTGAGGTCGGCTGCTCACAAGCACTAACTACAAAGGAAAGTCCTGCTTATGAACGTAAAGAGAATAACATTCTGAGTTAATCATGTTCAGAAACAAACTGAATATTGCTATATTAAGTTTACAGCATCCAGGCAGCTTGATTTATTTTTTGTTATTGCATTAAAAGTTAGGCCATCATTTGACTTCCACATTAGCCTTCTCATGTTTCATCCTGTTTTGAAAGAATGATTGTACTGTAGGTCTAGCGATGAATGTGGAGGTGTGTCTGGCGTTCTGGTGACACTGCTAAATAAACTTTGATAAACTGAACTCCCGAAATTCCTGATGTTGAAAGCTTCTGAAAGTACAGCACTGGTAAAACCGGCATGGAATTTCCAGTCGCATGCAAAGCATGCTTGAGAAAAAAGAGAGATATTAGTGGTATGTTGAGATTCAGCAGAGTTTGGGAGTTTACACACAGAAACAGATAAACGTTAGCTAATTTTAATGAGTTATTGCATGGTGAGATTATGATTGTACTGCATGTTAATAAAAAAATATATATTTTCATTATATACTGTATATATAAAATAAAAAAACTACATGTATAGATAGTCGTTTAGTTAGAGTATATTTTAAAGTACACTTTCATAAACTAAAAAGAGGACTAATAGTATATAGCTGTAAGTTACAGAACTTACTGCAATACAAAACATGTGAATACAAAATGCATGTGAATTGGCATTTATTGTGAAAATACATGCTTTCTTTTTTGTTATTGCTGCTAACACCATATGTTATGTAAAATTATAATGTACAGTGCACTAGTAGTTGCAAATGCAAGGTATTCAGTCGACTTGCATCGCTTGTCTAATTTTATTGTGTTATACTCAGTTCAGTTATATTCCCACTCCACTTCTACAAGGTGAGTGAACTTCACTATTTAATTTAATGTCAAGAAAACCTATTTTCAGAGTATAGAGCCGTGTCCACAACTGAATTAAGCTTAGCCCACAAATCATTTTTTTGAGAGTGTATGGGGTCAAACAGGAGCAATAAGTTTATGGTGGGCAGGAATAAAGTGAAACATCATATTGTTCACAAACATTGGTGGAAACCTGTTATTGGTCTCTGCAGTGAGTGAAACATTGTAACTGAAGATTTCACAGGCCTTATAATCATCACAATACAATCAAAAAGACCACACATTTCACTTTCGCCATCTATATTTACAGTAAAATGTAGGTCTCAACAACAATTTCAGCTGTAGAGTGAAATTTAGCACAGTGTGATATGGTTCGAAATGTCAACACATTGACTTTACGAATCATAGTCAGTCAAGTTCTTCAAAATGATTGCCTTTGTTTCAGATCAAAACTGTCAGCGGGGGGTCATTGTCTTTTTCCCATAGCTCCAGCTTTAGTTTGTCAAAGTACAAGGTAATTATAGGCCTTCTGATGGTTGCTCAGCAGGGGTATTGGCCTCATAGTCAATGCATAACCCTGCGGAGATTTGAACAAGGATCAGCTCTTCACTGAAATTAAGAGTCTCCGTTTCTTGATGACGAGCCCTTGAGAAAGAAATCTCCAGTGGTAATTCTAGTCCAACACGACAAGTAGAAAAAAAAGAGAAAAATCAGCAAGTTTTGAGAGATTAACCCTGTCAAACACAGTTAGAGAGCGAAGCTGCTCACATCTCTCTCATTCTGTCCAATTACACAAGCATGCTCCTAATGCAGTGGGAACTAATGAAATTGTTGCAGTGATGATGAATGGTGGATGGTGAGGAAGGACAGATGGGAATGTAATTACTTGTGTTTGGGGATCAACCAAAAAGGCAGGTTCAAGGAACCATGGCAACATCATCCGTCATATGGCAGACAACCAATAGAAATCACATCGCTTTCCATTTCAATCCTAGGCCTGGTGTTCTCTCATTTTACAGTTAAATATGAATTATGATACCCCATAAATGGCCGATTAGTGTTTATTTTTAAACTTTTGGTGCTATTTGAATCTAAACATCTTGGGTAAAACTGCTAAATTGATATAGCATCAGAATATTCCCAAAGCTTGGCTAACTTGCATGTTTATTTCATGTTTTCATTCAATAACTTGCACTAATGCAATCATAAAAGCATATAATTCCTTCTAGTTTTGAACATTACCTCAATTTTTTTATATTTTATTTTTGATCATTTTTTTCTAGTTATTTTCATTATAGTAACCTGCTTGGCCTTAATTCAGATTTTCAGAATACTGTTTACTCTGGTTAAAACTCTGTAATACTGATGTATTATTATTATTATTATTATTATAGAATATTCAGAAAGGTTGGGTAAATATAAGGTGCCACTTTATTTTAATAGTCCACTTTAGATATTGTATCAACTATAAGTAATTGTGCAACTACCAGTTATTAGACTGTCTGCTTAATATCTAAGACTTTATTTTCATGGATCCCAACACACAAATTTTGAAAGTTAGCGGTATCCTTTCCTAACCCAACAGTCTAAGTTACAAAATAGTCGCAAAGTTACTCATAATTAGTAGAATGTCTTAAGTGGACTATCAAAAAAACCCAAACCAAACCAAATTTAACTCTCACTTGAAAATTATTAGTACACAAATGTTGTATATGGAATACTGTTTTAAAATTTGATGAACAGAAGGTATCTTTTTTGTAACAGACTCTGGGAGTTCAAGAGCTAATATCTGTGATATTCCTCAAAAACGTGATAAGACATGAACCTTGCTTTAGCTTGCAACACAAATACCGAGATGACCCCTTGGTAATCCTTTGAGACTAGATTTATGATTTAGGGACTATTTCCACTGGCTTGTATTTGCACCACTTGTATTTGTTTTGTTCTTTATCTTCCATTTAGCCCCTTTTATTTTTGACAGTGATAACATACAGGGGATTTCAAAGGTTCCAACAAAAAATCAGTCAGTTAAGGTTTCAGCACAACCGGTTGAAACCAGTGTTGTGCCACAGGGTGCCAATATTGCTGTCTGGATATGACTAAAAAGTGGTTGATTTATATCTCAGATGACAGATGAGGTTTACACTCAGAAAATGATAAAAAGTTTAGAAGTTTTTTGGCTAAAAACACAAATGTTTGTTTATGACTCAGACATTAAATATGTTCCAGTTTTGAGAGGATAATTAGTCAGGATGACAAAGATGGGATGAGAACTGTTGAGTGAGATATCTTTCATTGGAACTGCTTTTTATGTAATGTACAATTGCTGGTGTCTCAATTGAAATCTCTCCAAGAGATCTTAATTCTCAAGAATGTGACTGTCACATACCTGGACTCATTTAGTGTGTTTTGCCCCTGTGACCCAGTTTCTGTCTTCCGTGTTTGGTTTGATTAGTTCCCAGGTGAGTCTATTCTATTCCTCATGTGTTCCATGTCCCTGTTAATTTAGTCATGCCATCCACCTGTGTTTCCCCAATTATCCTTTGTACATAAGCCTTGTCCTTTCAGTTCTGTTTCGTCGGGTCTACTTGACACTCACTCGCTCACTACTTGATACTCACGAGCTACTTACGTGTGTCTTCCTCTGTGATCCATGTTTGGATAACTCCTATGTTGGATAATAAAACCTTATTTCGTTTATCCTCGGCTCCGTGTTCCTTCCGGCAGCGTAAACCGTGACAGAAGACCCGACCTAAAAAAGAAAGTATAAAACTGCGTGTGTTTCCCTCCGTTTTGTTTTCGTTTTTTCAGTCTTTTCGTTTCGTAGTGTTGATGGATCCCCTCTCTAGCCCCGAATTCCTCCTCCTCCTGCTGGAGCAGGAAGGACGTTCTCTCGAGGACAATAACAGACGGTTTCTTCTATTATCTGATGCCACCAGCTACCCGGACGACGCGCTCTGCGCCTTCTACAGCTCCAGCCTGAACTCCAAGTGCAGAGCGTTGTCGCCCGAAGATGGTCCTCGGGAAGAATTCGCCGCATTCGTGGAGTGGACTCTGGCGAGAAATGGCTCACCTCTCACCGTCTGCCCCATAGAGGATCTCGCCAGTCCCACTCCCGACCCAGAGACCAGCCAGCCACCATCTCACCACACGGAGCCAGAGCCCACCGCAGCCGCAGAGCCCGAGCCATTCACCGACAGGGAGCCGGATCTCGAGAGCGCGACTGACCAGGTGTGTGAGCCGGCAACACCGTGCATCGTGGGAGTCCTCGTGGAGATCGAGGGCGTGGAGGAAAGCCCTGCCCACACTCCCGCGACTGAGGGTGAGCTGTATGCAGTCTCTGAAGATCATATGGAGCAAGTTCTGGATCTGATGGACTGGTCTATGGAGGTAATCCCTAATTTTCCTGTTTCCCCGCTGGTTCCGTCCAGCCCTGATTCCCCTGTATTCCCTCTCAGTCTCCCACTCCTACCTCCTCCAGTCATTTCCTCTGCTCCATTTCCGCTGGTTCCATCCAGCTATGAATCTTCTGTGTCTCCGCTGGTTCCGCCCAGCCCTGAATCTTCTGTGTCTCCACTGGTTCCGCCCAGCCCTGAATCTTCTGTGTCTCTGCTGGTTCCGCCCAGCCCTGAATCTTCTGTGTCTCCGCTGGTTCCGCCCAGCCCTGAATCTTCTGTGTCTCCGCTGGTTCCGCCCAGCCCTGAATCTTCTGTGTCTCCGCTGGTTCCGCCCAGCCCTGAACCTTCTGTGTCTCCGCTGGTTCCGCCCAGCCCTGAACCTTCTGTGTCTCCGCTGGTTCCGCCCAGCCCTGAATCTTCTGTGTCTCCTGTATTCCCTCCCAGCCTCCCTCTCCCACCTCCTCCCAAACCTGCTGGTCCCTCTACTCCACTTTCGCTGGTTCCGTCCAGCCCTGATCCTCCTGTCCTTCCTCCCATCCTTCCTCTCTGTCCTCCTCCTAGACCAGCCAGTTCCTCGCCATCCCTGCTGGTGCCAGTCAGTCCCGCAGCTCACCCTCAGTCCGCGCCATCGGGGCGCGATGGTTCGCCACTGGACTGCCAGTCTCCAGCTCTGCCTTGGCGCGTTAAGGCCCTGTCTCTGCCTCCAGCCTCCGAGCCCTGGACTCCTCCTCGGTCCTTCGACCCAGCGGCTCCGCCTTGGCTCTTAGCTCCCTCGTCTCCACCGTGGCCTGTCATCCCACCTGCTCCACCGGGCTCCCTCGTCCCTCCGGCTCCACCTTGGTCAGTCGTCGACCATCCGCCGCCTCGGGACTCCACTCCTCTGGTTCCACCTCGTCACTCCATCCCTCCGGCTCTGTCAGGCTCCTCCTTCCCTCCGGTTCCACCTCCATCCTCGGTCGCTCCGGCTCCACAGCGGTCTGCCAGGACCCTGCCTCCGCCTTGGTCGCCTGAGCCTTCTGCTCCACCTAGGCCCTCCGGATCCTCGACGTCCCCCTGGCTCTGCGGCTGTGCTGCTCCATCTTGGGCTCCTCACCCACCGGTGCAGTCTCCGCCTGTCGGCCCCCTGGTGTCGTCGACCCCTCCTTCACCATGGCTCCTCCCGCCGTTGACTCCACCTTGGATCTCCGTCCTGGCTGGTCTCTGGTGGACCATCTGGCTCCTCCTGCTCCTGTCTCCTCCCTGGCTCCTCCCTCCGTCGTCTCCTCCCTGGCTCCTGGCTCCTCCTTCCGTGGTCCCCGTCTGCTGGCCCCCTCCTGGGAGTCTGTCCTCCACCGGAACCTCCTCCCAAGTTCCCACCCACGCCTCCCTCGGTTGTTTCTACGGTGCGAGGACGCACCTACCGGGAGGGGGGAGTACTGTCACATACCTGGACTCATTTAGTGTGTTTTGCCCCTGTGACCCAGTTTCTGTCTTCGTGTTTGGTTTGATTAGTTCCCAGGTGTGTCTATTCTATTCCTCATGTGTTCCATGTCCCTGTTAATTTAGTCATGCCATCCACCTGTGTTTCCCCAATTATCCTTTGTACATAAGCCTTGTCCTTTCAGTTCTGTTTCGTCGGGTCTACTTGACACACACTCACTCACTACTTGATACTCACGAGCTACTTACGTGTGTCTTCCTCTGTGATCCATGTTTGGATAACTCCTATGTTGGATAATAAAACCTTATTTCGTTTATCCTCGGCTCCGTGTTCCTTCCGGCAGCGTAAACCGTGACAGTGACTTAATTGTTTGACCAAATTCTCTTTTTCCATCAAAATGTTACAAAGTGCATCAGGTTGTGTTCAGAGAAGTTTTATTTCAGAAATAAATCCAACATGCTCATTTGCTGAATCAGTCAAAAAATCTCAGTTCCGTCCCTACTGTTTTATTTCTTCATTGATGCTGATTTTTATGTGGATGAAGATACTTAACATTTGTTATCATATCATTTTGCCTCATTTCTTAACTACCTCTAAGATTGTAAAGTTACAATATGATAACCTGGCATATGTCTCATGTTTTCCATTGTTATATGCAAAATATTGATTTGCATACAGAGAAACACATTTTTTTTTAAGAATGCTGGCATGATGTTGGCCACAGCTGACTACAATGTGATTTTGGGAATATCCTAGTACATCTGGGTTTTCTAGGGATTTTTCCATATCACGTAAGACAAAACTAAAGAAATGAGAATGACTGTGAAGTTTTTTTTCTTATTCTTCTTCTTTATATTTTATTATTCCAGAGACACTCTTGATGAAAATTTTGATGATAGGTGGATCCTCTTCGACAAATCTTGGGAAATTTTGGTCATTTTTTCCCCCACATTGCTTAGACCCCAACGAGTGCCAGTTGATATCTTTTAATATTATGATTATGTATTTACTGTAGATGTCATACAGTCTACCATAATCCCACAATGCATGATGATCATATACCATTAAATAAAATATGGTATATAATATCAGTACAAAAAGTAGGACATTATTAAAAAGGGTACCTGAAATTCTCTCAAACAACCCCCCCAGACAACATGCATCATTTTAGATTTAACAGCACAGTTAAATTCACAATGATGCACATACCAGATAAGAAACCAGTTTACACTGTTGTGAGTCCAAAGTGTGAAGCCCAGGCAGATAGCTGCATACATGCTTTATAATGGTGTTTTAAAAGTGAAGGAAACATTGCAACAATCTTTGATCTTTCTTCCTACACCACCAAACTTTTTGGAAACCTTTATCTTCAGCTTTTTTTCTTGTAAGTCTGATTTGACATTGTCCCTGCCATACACAGTTCCTAACCTATCCTTCACATTTCCTTAAATCAGACATTTTTTCATGTTTAGAATGTATTTTTCATATACGGGATACGTTAGGGTTATATCATACATTAAATAACTACAAGAACTACAATAACTACAACTACAGTAACTAATCTAAAAGTAGCAACATTTTTTTTCAGTAATGTGACTATTTTCATTGTTTCAGTGTGATTTACATACAGTATGTTGTTCTATACATAATCATTAGTTCTGGTGGTGAATGTAAATGTTCACAGAAATTATAGATGTTAAAATATTGAATGTTTTAGACTTGGTTAAATTAGGGTGTTCTTGTATTATATATATATATATATACACTGTACAGGTACGTGTGAGTTCTAATCTAGAAAAAATAGACAGAGGTCGACCATTGAATTTGTTAAAATCATATTTAGTTTGAAGTTTTATCAAGTGTTAATAGTTCTTAATTTTGATTATTGTTTTTGTAACCTGACAAACTAAAAGTAAACTGTTATAGTGCACATATTCAGTTTACATGTCAAATCTTTTGTACATTAGCACAACTCCTGTGGAAATAGTGGAGAATGGAGAATGACTTGGATTGCCATACACTTATAAGTGCACTGATAAGTTAAATAATATGTACAAATTTTGAGATGATCTTAAAGGTCAAAGCACAAACAGATAATGGTGAAGATCATAATTCTGTTCATATCGTTTTTCTAGGCTAAAGGCCAGTATGTATGGCACTTGGCTTCACAAATGCCAGTCAGTTTAGAGAGTGTTATTCCTGCAGGAGAGGTTGATGGGATTGTTCCCCTGCTTTGCACTGACCCTGAGGCTGAGGACGTTAGCACTGCAGTGCAGCCACATCCATCTCTGTCACTCCACTACTGAGAGCGCTCAGGGCAGTGAGGACTTCGTGCTGTCAGGTTATAGCTCCATACCTCAATCCTTAAATACATCTCTATCTCATACAACCTTTCACAATTTAAATAACTCTCACCTCTCCTAACCTAGAAAGCCTTTCGGAATGCTGATGTTGAGAACACTTTCTAGAATGTCCTTCCCAATCTTTGCTTTGAGTGGAAATCCACTGTCTTATTGTTCAAGGGAACCGATCAAAACCAATGTCTGAACCTTGAAAGTTGAAAAGTTCTTAAATATTTATAATCATAAAAGTCCCAAACAACCAGAGCAACTGAAAAATTTTTATTGTTGTATTTTCCCATGGAAGTAAGGGAAGCAGATATTTTTTTAAAGAGTTCATGCAAGTGGCAGTACATAGTTTCCATGATCTTTAAGGGAAAGCACATTTAAGGGATTTAACACATTTTAGGTTAAAGGGGTGATATATGTATATTTGTGTATTTGGTGCAATGCAATGTGTTTATGCGGTTTAAGGTTAAAAAAAAACATTATTTTCCACAAAATGTAGATTATTGTATCACCTCTATGCCACGACTTTCTGAAACTTTCTGAGGCACTGTGTGCACTGTGTGAACGGGATGTTACTGTAGTTCTAGACTAAATGTGAATGTGCATTAATTTATCCACCTCCCAAAAAGAGATTCAGTATTCATCAAAATGTATTAAAACAGTGAAATGCAAACTCTGAATATGATGCAAACCTACAATAATTGAATATGTTAAATAGGACAAATGTATCTAATCCCATTTTATTAACCAATGTCTTTGCTGCTGACCTTTGATGATCCTGTTCAACCGTACTAATAAGCTAAAATTACTCTTGATAAACTAGCAATCGTGCTTCATTGTTTTTTTTATTGCTAAAGATTGTTGAACTTTCCTTTCCTGCGTTCTACTGTATGTGTCACGGAACGCTCGACAACGCCTCCTCCTGGTTTCACCAGATCCCTCTCTCCTGCGTATTAGGACTGCTTTTCCTATTACCCACCTCTGCTCATTATCTCCTGATTAATCTCCTTATCATTGCATGATTATCACCTGTGTACCCTCAGCTCCCCTTTATCTGGACTGCCCTGCTGATTGTTCATTTGTAAAGTCTTGATTTACGCAAACTCTGTCTCTAGCTTGTTTCTCGTGTATGTTCTTGTGATTTTGACTTGAACTCTAATCTCGTTTGTGAACCTAAGCTGCCAGCCCTTTGACCCACGCCTGTCTGAGTTACGATTCTTGGATTGCCCTTACCTGTGTGCTGTTTTGAGTAATTTATACTGTCCTTGCCTAGTCTCCTTGAGTTCTATGACTGTCTATCTCTGCTGGCTTACCTGTTTTAATAAAATACTGCAGATGGATCCGACCGCCTCAGCCTCTTCGTCACAGAAGACTTCACCAAAACAGGATCCAGCAGATTTCCATCGACTGGCCTCTGAGGTATCCTCTCCTCTGCGCTGGCCGCCCATCAGCAACAGCTGGTCAAATTAACAGCTCTCACGAGGAGCTCATGAGATCTGTCCGAGCCCTATCCTCGCCGAGCACGGCTGAGAATCAAGCTCCGAGTCCCGCTGCACCTGCTCCTGTTACACCTGCCGTGAGTAACAATACAAACCAGCCTAAATTATCCCTTCCCGAGAAATTTGATGGCTCACCTTCTGTCTGTAAGGGATTTTTGTTGCAGTGCAGCTTGTATTTTAACCAGCAGACACAGTCCTACTCCACTGATGAGAGCCGCGTTTCCTTCATATGCTCCCTACTCACCGGCCGAGCTCTGGAATGGGCTACTGCACTCTGGTATGGAGGTCAGCTCTCTTTCACCTCTTATGATGAGTTTTTAACCCAATTTAGAGAGGTGTTTGAACATTCAGCGGGAGGAAAGGATCCAGGAGAACTACTGCTCACGTTACGCCAGGGTAATTCTACCGCAGCGGACTACACACTCTCTTTTCGGACCCTAGCAGCTCAAGCTGGATGGGAGGAGGAACCTCTTAAGCTCCTGTATCGCAAGGGACTCAACTCGGACCTCCAGGGAGAGCTGGCATGTTGCGATGACGGTAAATCCTTGAATCAAATTATGGAGCTCGCCATCCGCCTCGACAACTTGATTCGCTCCTGACGCACACCTCACAGGTCCAGTTTCTTTGAGTGTGCTTGCCCCAGCACGGAGTCGGAGCCCATGCAGATTGGTTACACACGACTCTCTAAGGCGGAGCGGGAGTGGAGACGCCATAATAATCTCTGCATGTATTGCGGAGAGGCGGGAAATCTGATAGCTACCTGTCCGGTTAATCCAGCGCTCAAGAATTCTGCTGCGGTGAGTTCTAATCACTCTTCTAAATTATTCTCTGTGGATAGTTCTTTGAAGTTTAACAGACAAACTTTAAACGTAAAAGCCTTGATTGATTCTGGAGCTGCTGGAAATTTTATCGACCTTGCATTTGCAAAAGCTCATCATGTTTCTCTCCTCGCATGTGAGTCTGGTGTGATGACCGTGGAAGCGCTGGATGGAAGCCCCCTGGGGTCTGGAGAGCTGCAATACACCACGCAACCCCTCACGCTCAGCTTTGGGACACAGCATTCTAAAACTATCCAATTCTTCACGATTCACTCGCCTGGGCATCCAATAATCTTGGGGCTTCCATGGCTAGAGAGACATAACCCCCAGATTTCCTGGTCAGACGGGAGAATATCCCGGTGGTCCGCATTCTGTCAGATCAACTGTATGGCTGCTGTCCCAGGTTCTGAACTCCACAGCGCTTCCCTCAAGGGAGTGGATTTTCAGAGGATTCCCCCCGAATACCACAATCTAGCTCTGGCTTTCAGCAAAACCGAGGCCTCTCATCTTCCGGCTCACCGTGCTGGCTACTGTGCCATTGAGCTTTTGCCTGGGGCTGTACCTCCACACGGAAGAGTTTACCCGCTGTCACAACCTGAAACAGAAGCCATGACGAACAGCTGGCCAAAGGTTTCATTACTACCTCCACATCTCTGGCTTCCGCCGGATTCTTTTTCGTTAAGAAGAAGGATGGGGGTCTTCGGCCGTGCATCGACTATCGTGGCCTTAATGAAGTGACAGTGAAGTACCGCTATCTTCTCCTGTTAGTCCCAGCAGCCCTGGAGATGCTTCGTACTGCCCACTACTTTACCAAGCTGGACTTAAGGAATGCAACATGATTCGCAAAACGGAGTGGTGACGAGTGGAAAACTGTGTTTTCTACTACATCCGGGCACTACGAATATCAGGTAATGCCTTTCGGCCTGTCAAACAGTCCTTCAGTTTTTCAAGCCTTTGTAAATGAAACTTTCCAGGACATGATACATCAGAGAGTTACCGTCTCCTTGATGACATTTTGATTTATTCTGATTCCCTTGAGGAGCATGTCCAAGATGTTCGTGTGGTCCTCAAGCGCCTGATTGATAACCAGCTCTATGCCAAGCTCTCCAAGTGCGAGTTCCACCAGACATGTATCTCCTTTCTGGGCTATATTATCAGTGCGGACGGAGTTTTGATGGATGACAGCAAGGTCAAAGCTGTGGTGAAGTGGCCCCAACCTTCCTCTGTTAAGGAGCTGCAATGCTTTTTGGGCTTCGCCAACCTTTAACGCAGATTAATCCGCAACTTCAGTGTAATTGCATCTCCCCTCACATCTCTGCTTCGAGGAGGGGGTAAATATTTTAAGTGGACAACGGATAGTGCTGCGGCCTTTGCTCAGCTCAAGGAGAGATTCACTTCTGCTCCTATTCTCCATCACCCGGATCCTGAGAGGGAGTTTATCATTGAAGTGGATGCATCTAACACAGGAGTGGGGGCTGTGCTGTCTCAGCGGTATGGTAACCCTTCAAAAATGTTCCCGTGTGCCTTCTACTCTCGCAAGCTCAACTCTGCAGAATGCAATTATGACGTGGGTGATCGCAAACTCCTGGCCATGAAGACCGCCTTTGAGGAGTGGAGGCACTGGCTGGAGGGAGCTCGTCAGCCTTTTACACTGCTCACTGATCACAGGAATCTGGAGTACATCAGGTCAGCGAAGCGTCTGAATGCTCGCCAGGCTCGCTGGTCTCTCTTCTTTTCAAGATTCGATTTTAAGATCACCTACAGGCCGGGCTCCCAGAACGGCAAAGCGGACGCCCTCTCCCGACAGTTTGATGGTCCCAGTGAAGAATCTAAGCCTGAACCCATGATTCCCCTTGCACTAATCGTGGCTTCTGTCCAGTGGGACATAATCTCTGAGATCACGGCGTCTCTAAGTAATCATCCCGCTCTGCCAGAATGTCCCGCTGACCATCTCTTTGTTCCGTCCGGGCTCCGCCACCGTGTGTTTCAGTGGGTTCACTGCACCCGTAGCGCGGGTCATCCTGGTATCGCGGCCACCATACAGTTGGTTTCCAATCGCTTTTGGTGGGCTTCACTCCAGTCAGATGTCATAAAGTTTATTCATCAATGCTCCATGTGTAACACTGTGAAATCCTCCCATCTCAAACCCGCTGGATTATTACAACCTCTGCCAGTACCGCAGCGTCCCTGGTCGTACATCGCAGTGGATTTTGTTACGGATCTGCCTCCATCCCAGGGGTTTACGACCATCCTCTCCGTGGTGGACCGCTTCTCTAAGTCCTGCCGTTTTATACCCCTGACCATGGCCTTACAGACTGCCGAGGCTCTTCTCAACCAAGTGTTCCGTCTCTTTGGTCTGCCCGAAGACATTGTCACTGACCGCGGGCCCCAGTTTACCTCCCATGTCTGGAGAGAGTTGTGTTCCAAACTCAATATCAATGACAGTTTAACTTTTGGTTACCATCCCCAGGCCAATGGGCGGGCTGAACGTCTAAACCAGGATTTGATTCGATTTCTAAGAATTTACTGCCACCAGAATCAGCAGGACTGGAGTTGCTTTCTGCCCTGGGCAGAGTATGCCCAGAATTTCTTGTTAAAGCCTGCCACTGGTCTAACGCCTTTTCAATGTGTTTTAGGTTTCCAGCCTCCCCTCTTCCCGTGGGCCGGGGAGCCATCCGACCTCCCAGCAGTACATGCATGGCTCCGGCGCAGCGAGGCCACATGGGATGCTGCTCATGTTCACTTGCAGCGCGCCATTCTCCGTTACCAGCATCAGGCAGATCGGAGGAGGCGTGGGGGTCCCAGGTACCGACCCGGCCAGTGGGTGTGGCTCTCTGCACAAGATCTCCATCTCAAGCTCCCGAGCAGGAAACTATATCCTCGTTTCGTCAGGCCATTTAAGATTCTGTGTCAGATAACACCAGTTTCTTTTCGTTTGGCTCTCCCTGCTCACTACAAGATCTCACCCACATTTCATGTGACCCTTTTATTATAATAAGTATTATAATTTGTTGAGATTGTGAATTGGTGGGTTTTTGTTTAGTGTGAGTCAAAATCATCACAATTAAAAGAACCAAAGACTTAAACTACTTCAGTCTTTGTGCAATGAATTTATTTAAAACATGAGTTTCATAATTTGAGTTGAATTACTGAAATTAATGAACTTTTCCACGATTCTTATTTATTGAGATGCACCTGTACATATGGCTAATCACTGTGATGCATAACACAGGACTGTTGCTAAAACAAGGGTTATTCCTTACAAAATTTAGCCAGGGGCTTGAGGATGTGTCTTGTCAGCTGGAGTGGAGGTAAACTGTTAAAGTAGATTCATCCATCCTGCATACTCCCAACGAAAGGGAGGACCACTATAGCTAAAGTGGTCTCATCCATCTCCGATGCCACTACTGGATAAAAGCCGCACATTTGATAAATGGGAAAGGAGCCCTTGTTGAAAATAAGCAGCAGACAGTGCAAAGAGTGATGGGAAAGGAGGTTACACACCACCACTTTGGTGATGCATCAGGAAACAACATACAGTAAGGGAGTAGCATCCAACTCTTTTTGTATTCGGTTCACTTTCCTGACGTTTTTAGGCTAGTATGGTCAAAGTGTGTGGTAAGTGTTAAACATCACCATAACCTAATTGACTAGAGAAATGCTTGAGGGGTTGAATGCTAACTGCTGAAGCTGTTGTTTAAGTTGACAGAGAGGAACTTTTCACCTTCATGTCTAGGTGCAAAGGGAAATACCCAGTTTTGTCTATAAATGTCTTTGACTTTTATGTCTTTGGTTATCAGCATTCTCACTTCTCCTTTCACTTCCTGAATGGAAGTGACATGAAATAAACAAGCTTGCCTTTTGCATTGTGTGTAGTTCAGTTGTAATTTTCTAAGCCAAAGCATCTTTTTAACAACCACAAACACGTCTAAATATAATGTTTTTCAGTGTGATTCTTTGAGATGAAGTAGACTGACTTTGAAAATTACTGTACAATGCTATACAATTTGTATTAAATTGAATGCAGTTTTTATTATTAGAGAAAAAATGTTTTGATATACATTTATGGCACTAAAGCATCAAATGTGCCTGGATAACCTTGGTAATCTTGATAACCTTTCAGATGAATATTTTCACAGGAGGATTCCCTTTCACTTAAAAAAAATGGAAGAAAAGAAATAGAACTTAATATACCTTATTACACAGCTTTGTGTAATACTTGATTCTCATTGGTCAGTCGTGACATTCTGAGGTATGTTATCCCTCAATAACAGCCAGTAAAAGCTGATAACACAGGCTTACCCAGGTAACTGAAGTTAGTGTTGTACTCTTGCTAGGAACAGTTTTTCTTCGTGGAAGCTTTGCATTTGTTTAGCTAATAAAATATTAAAACTCAATTCAAAATGATGTACAATTATTTAATTATATCATCCTGGTATTTCAGACTCGCTACTTGTTTAATACAAACACAGCTGCTGCCATCTTGCTATGATTATTTTGTGCGCTGTAATGGATTATAATATATGGTAACTAATAAACTGGTAAGTTTTTAAAACATTTTCGTCTTAAATCTTTTATTGCCTTAATTATTTATGTGGTGAAATGTTGTCTAATAAGTGGTTTGACTACGTCGTTTCCATTAAATGTCCGTCTAGTTTAAATTTCCTGCTTGCTCGCAACTGCTGTTCACGGAAGTTTTGCGTTCAAGTATTTCAACTCAAATCAATATTTTGTGTCTGATTATTTACTTATGTGTCAAGTAGCCATGTAATAAGCAGGATAATGTACATCCAGCCGGTTGCTCTCTCAGAATAAACCCCTTCAGGCTGATACAAGGCCACTCCACTTTGGGCTGGGGTCCTGATCACTCTGTCAGGTTTATTCTGTGTGAACAGGCCGGATGTACATTATCCCTTACATAATATAAGGCATATGCCATAATATAGCATAAGGTAAATACATGTACATGTAAATAAGGCATAAAAAAAAAAACCTTGCCAAGATTTATCATACCAGATGCACAAACAAATGGCATGATGTGCAATCCTGATCCCAGTGATTATTAAGGAAGAAATGGCATGAGAAACGTCTCGGTTACGTATGGTAACCCTCGTTCCCTGAAGGAGGGAACGGAGACGCCACGTCGGATGACCGACGAATATGATATCCCATATTCGTCTCATATTCGTCGGTCATCCGACGTGGCGTCGAGAGTGACCGACTGAAAGGGAACGTCTCGGTTACGTATGGTAACCCTCGTTCCCTGAAGGAGGGAACGGAGACGCCACGTCGGATGACCGACGAATATGATATCCCATATTCGTCTCATATTCGTCGGTCATCCGACGTGGCGTCGAGAGTGACCGACTGAAAGGGAACTGAATGTGTTGCCATGTTCACAGATTACATGTGGCTTGTTGTTGCAGTAAAGTATGGGCAGTTTTGACAGTTGCATACATTGAGACACTAGTACTTCACACCCATAACCCATTACATTATGATCAACCATAATAAAAAAATCTATTTAGTGTCTGAGCCACAGTAAGCAATGTATTGTTAATGTTAATATATTGTTGTGCTGTCAAATGATTAATAGCTATTAATCGGATCCAAAATAGAAGTTTTTATTTATGTAATATACATGTGTGTACTGTGTGTATTTATTATGCATATATGAATACTAGGGATGCACGATAAATAGGCTACCGCCCAATATTTAATATGCATCTTGTCAGTGCTGGTTCTGTAATCAGCGGTAAATCTCTACACTTGCGTGAATTCGGGTGAAACAGCATTTACTACTCTTGCCTTGTCCAAATACCCACACTTGTGGTCTTTGCACTTGATCACTTGACTACTTATACGACGTATTTCCTGTATTTGGCCCAAGTGTGCAAGTGACCAAGAAGACCACAAGTGTGTGTATAACTTTTCCTTACCTGATGGAACACACACGATAAAAGTGATAAAAAGCAGTTGCAAATGATGTACAAAATAAATACAGGCTACACACCTTTGCATAAATAAAACATGTAGCACTTTGTTTAACTACCAATGGCTCTATGGTGTTTTTAAGATCTGGAGAGTCTTGCGCACTTACTTCCTGTAACGCACATGCACTATCAAGTGGCCAAGACTGCAAGTGTGGGTATTTGGACAAGGCAACAGAGCCGTTGTTCACTGACAAGCTGCGCCAAACCACAATCATATTTCGCGCAACTTGTCAGTGAACAACGGCTCTGTGTAATAAATGATTACAGAACCAGCATTACTGACAAAATGCGCATTAACCCTCTATTGCATAGCGTTGCCATATGGCAACAATTACTTTATCTTAATTTTCTAAAAAGCTGTGATATAAAATGTTTTTGCAGTTAGTTGTGAAAAAGGGGCTTTTACTTAGAAGGAAATACAATTTATGAGGTCACATGACCAAGATATCCTGTTTGCCAGTCCTTTTTGATCATGGACATTGATGTGCAAACATCACTGTCTGGGGCTCCCGAATATTGCCTTTTATTCCAAATTTTGGAAAATTTTCATCAAATAAAAAAAATGTAATCACTGTCTGGGTTAAGTAAACTTTAATTTTTTAACATTAAATTCAGTTTTGATTTTAAAAGTTTTTTGTAATATGCTAAAATACATTTGTTGCCATATGGCAACTATATGCAAATATGGAAACGTCCTGGTGCATTCAACCTAATAGAGTCCCATTGACTTACATAGCATGAAACTACTCTGAGACTATGTTTACAACTTTTGCTTATATTTTAAAGGTAAAAACATTATAATTTTTATTATTTTGTAATTTAAGCTAGATCCTGTCTGCAGAAACCACACAGACCACTGGCCCTTGCATGCATCTGAGAAGGGCAGATGCAAAATGCGAGGATGCAAGGGCATTGTGAGAAGCAAGTGCTCCAATTGTGCAGTTTACCTCTGCTTCACTTCAGAGAGGAACTGCTTTGTTGACTTTCACAAGGCATGAAGAGAATGAAATGAAATTAAACTAATGAATAGTGTATTTCAGTGAGACAGGTTCCGGGTTCCAGGTTCCTGGTTATTATTACCAGACATTTCAGATAACTGTTGAAATTATATAATGTTTTCACTGTATAAATGTTTGTTTAAACATTTCACTACGCATGAGAAGGATTTGTTGAGTCTTGTTTTAAATAAAATTAGTTTTTTGAAAAAAATGTTGATTTTATGGTACTTTCCACGATTGCATATTGTTGCCATATGGCAACAATTTACCAACGACCCCCCTTTAAACTTTTTTTTACTTTTTTTATATATATATATCTGTTATTTAGCTAATTTTAAGTGATAAAAACATGCAAAATATTTTTTACAATGTCTAAGTAATATTTCATGCAATAGAGGGTTAAATATCAGGCGATATTTATCGTTCATCTCCAAAACGGAATGTTTTAGAGTCTCCAAAAGGAGAATTCATATATTTAAATATGCATAATAAATGTACACAGTAAACACACATATTATGTAAACAAAAACCTTTATTTCAGATGTGATTAATCGTTTGACAGCACTAATATATTATTATTCATTTTTGTAATTTGTTGCCCTTTTCCTTCCATGTTTCTGCCATTCCCAACTACTCCTTACCACAGAGTGAAATTTATTTATTCATTCAGATGGCAATTTCTACATGTAAAACATTTAAATTTTTATTATTATTATTATTATTTATTAGCAAGATGCCCCAAGAACACAATAAACTTGGGTTGCTTATTTAGTCATACCTTCTTGTTTTTTTATTTATTTCCAGTTAAATCTGGCAACTGGTCTATCAATCTACCATGTGGAATGTTTTGGAGTCTCCAAAAGGAGAATTCAACCCTCAGAGGAAGTGTAAAGAGAAAGTGAGTGAGAATTTTATCAGATAATTACATTTTTGTGTCAGAGTGAAACAGAATGGAACTTGTTTGTTCTGCTTGGTTTTGTTTGGGCTGTAGATGTTCCTCACATGTCTCATAATGAATCAGCTTTACACTATATCACACTAACAGATTTAAATGACCAGATGGAGATTACCAAGTGCTATCTTATAGCCCATATTACCAGCATGTGTGTTGGACATCAGTGAAAATATTCAAATCTGGAATTGCTTTTTGCCCCTTCGCTAAGAGCTCTGTTCAGTCACCAGCATCAAAGCCCAAAACACTGCAGCAAGTTAAAAACAACGCTAACATGTCCGCCAAAATGCAGGCCAAGTGGTCTAAAAAAGACTAAAAGCTTTCTCTATCAAATTTTAGCGAAGCATTCAGCCACATAAAAAAGCCCTTTTGGCAGATGTGCAAAAGACCCCACAGACCAGAGCATTCAAGGTCTGTCAGGACATAAGACCACACATACAGAGGACAGAGCAACAGATGTAAGGCAAACGTTAAGCAGTTAGCGATGACTTGTCCCTGTTGAATACGTGTCACAGTGTTGATGGCGAGGATCCACTGATCACTTAAGCTGTGTGCTCCTGTCTCTTGGTATTTACTTCAATAATACATTGTTCATTACTAACTGAGCAATTGAATGGGCTTTATTCCCAAAAAATCCCTGGGATTCTTTATAACTGTGTTCATTTTTTTCCCAATTAGAGATGTGTTTCTTGGCTGCATGAAGGTCAGTCATAAACACATTATGGCAGGGAGTCAGTTTATCCTTATCAGAGAGGAAACAGAAGCTTTCATAGGAAAGCCGCATTTGATTGCTGAACTTGGAGAATTTGCTTTATCTCATATGACTCTTTTATTCTGTTAAGCATGATGTTAGCAACACCAGTGTCATTGGTTGGATTCCCAGAAACTAATCATACCGACAAAACTGAATGAATTATAGGTTGCTTTGTGATAAATTGCCTGCCAAGTGCTAAACAATGTTAAAAAATAATTTTAAAATAATGAAACTGTATAAATATATGCATATGCAGCTAAAGTTTGGTACAGGTGCGAGAAACAATGAAATAAATGTGGAGAACAGCTGTTCAAACACTTCTATTATCTAATTTACAAATGCAGTGGTTTAACCTCTCAGGTCCTCATCAGGTGTTCATCCTTTTGACTGATGATGATCTGAGAGGTCAAAATGTTGCATTTGTAAAATAAAAAATTGGAGCTATTATATTAATCTGCAGACACTGACTTATCCCCATAAATCTTTGCTCCATATCTTCAAAGGTACACAATTATAACAACATACATTATTTCTGCAGCCCTATCTGCAATATAATACAAAACATGAGGAACATTAACCCTGATATTGTTAAAATGAACCACAATAGTTATAGGATCTATAACGGGGTCTTCAACCTTTGCAAAAGATAGAACAGCAAAATGTGAGTGTTGTATTATAAATGTGGACTAAAATATAATGTATATATAAAACATATAAAACATAAAAGATACTTTATGATGCTTACATCACAAAGTCACTGACATAATCCTAGATTTACCAATATTATATGTATTTTTAATAAATTTTAAACTGGAGGAGACTATTAATCGTTCAGATGGACATCTTATTTTTTGGACTTGTTTGTGTGCATATGACAGGATTTTTCTGAAAAATGTATACAAGACGTAGTGAACCATACGATGAACATTATTAACAGCAATTATTATATAATGCAGTCACACTTGTAGCAATATTTGTTAGTTCTGTTTGTTGATTCAGGGTTGGCATCATCTGGGGTCCTCTGAGGGTCAGCATCATCTCTTCTCAGGTGTACTGGATCCAGACTGGAGCTTGTGTAAATCCTAGTTGCCAAAACAGAGAAACAGATAGAGACATCATTAGCGTAGCTGCTGTTCCAACAAAGTAAAATTAATTAGTTTAACCCAAGCCAAAGAATAAGAATGCGCATTTGATCAGATGCAACTGCAGTCACAATTTAAGAGATGCATTATTCGAATGCTTTGCGAAAGAGATGCGTTTTTTATCTAGATTTAAACAGAGAGATTGTGTCTGAGCCCCGAACATTATCAGGAAGGCTATTCCAGAGTTTGGGAGCCAAATGTGAAAAAGCTCTACCTCCTTTAGTGGACTTTGCTATCCTAGGAAATACCAAGTCAATAATCTACAGCACTAGTGCATACAGGCTTTCTAGTGGTTGTGTATTCTCAAAATATACATGTTCATAAACATGAATCCCCAGCCAAAGTGAATCAAATGGCTCAATATATGAAGTGATTGCAGGTTTGACCAAATGCTGGAATATGACGCATTATCTAAGTGAATGTGTCCATCTGGTCTAACAAATCTTGAATTCTGTAACATGCAGATGGTAGAGTCAGAATTTGGCGTAAACAGTTTGAATGCCTGAATCCATGCTGCTGTCATCAACAGTGCAGTCTGGTGGCAGAGATGAATAACTGTTTCCGGGAATATTTTTCTTGGCTAGTGGGCTCATTCTTACTGTCTAAACATCATTCAGATGTCACAATAATGCTTCCTTATGTTTGCCACATGCAATTCTGTGCTTCAAACTTTCGGAATGACAATTGTTAGAATGGGCTCGCTGTAGAATTCTGTGGGCACTTCCTTGTTGGCTATTCATGTGTGTTCCTTTATCGGCACATTCTGTTCACACCCTAAGCCAACATAGCCTTCGTTTAGAGATGATATGAGAGGTGTGTTGCATGCATGTACTGCCAAAAAAATAAAAATAAAATAAAATCAGTGAGAAATAGGGGATTCTATTGGAACTATGCCTTATTTCTTTGCAACTACTATGTGTACAAGATGATTCATCTGAAAGATGAGTGAAATGGTCTTAAAAATAAAATCCAAATGTTAAAAACAAATGACCTGGAAGTCTAGTTTATGTGTAACACACACACACGCACACACACAATCAAATATGAAAATTCAAAGTAAAATAACAGCTGTCTCGTTTAAAGTTGGTACAAGTAACTGTTTCTAATTCTCTTCTAAGTGAATTATCTTTTCAAACTTTACCTACAGTAACCATCTGTCAGTCTTCTGCTCCATTACCATGGAAACCAACTCATCCATAAGTTTGATCACTGTGGTAACATGAGATAGTATGTGCTCAAGGCTCTCGGGGCTTAAAGAAACACAGAAGCAAGAATTCAGAAAGGTTTGTTCTTTAAAGAGTTCACCAGACACCTGCAAAGAACAAAGCTAATTTATGTGTGACACTGGAGGGATGAACCTCTAGCCACACTCATCTCCAGGCCTAATAATTATTGTCTATGAAAAAACAATTTGGGATTAAATGCTTAAACACTTTTTTTTGTTTTTCCTCTGAAATGTACTGGAGCATTTCTCATTATAGGTGAAAACGCTGACACATGGTTAGTTGTTATACTATTACTAAATGAATCGTTGTCAGACAGTTCACTTACCGATTTTTGAGGGTTAAAATAAAAACACGGAATCTTGTCAATAGCAGACATGCTGTAAAAAAAAGAAAGAAAAAAGGAAGGATGTTTTTTCATTAGTAGTATCTGTCTGCCACTCCATTGACACAGTCATAAGAGGGGAAAAAAAGGGACATTTCCAGTTGGTAGTGAGGTAGCTGACATTTTATTGTGTTCCTTTAATATGTGTCTCTTCCTTTTTCTTAAGTAGTACCTAAATAACCTAAAGAATGTACAGAATTTAATATGTTTCTGCTGTAATGCCCCTAGATTTTCAAGGTACCCTTAATAAAATGTACAGGAAGTGTCCTGTTTGATTAAACACAATATAAGTGCTGCTCAGGCCAGCCATTAGCTTAAACCCACGTGTTTACAAGTTCACGGCAATGTCATGCATCACTATAGAAGAACAAATCGATGTCATAAATCAAAAAATTCCTCAAAGTCACCCTTCACTTCACTTCAAGTGAACACTTCAAGTCACAACAAATGGCTACAGTAAAGTCAAGATGTGCAAAATCACAAAACCATTCCTCTATGACAAATAAGAACTGATTGTTATTATTATTATTATTATTATTTTTATGACAAGTACATATGTTTCATTAATCTTTAAATATTTTAAACAACAATCAATACTTTTAGTATTTAGGACCTACAGTCACTTCCACCTCAGAAGAATTCAGTTTTACACAGTTAATTTTTATTTTATAAAAAATATTTAGTTGTTTTACTTGTAGGCTTTCTAACATGCTTTAGAGTGGTTGATTAAATGTTATAAATGACAGAAATGTGACATCTGAGAGTTACACATTCTCACTGCGTCCGAAATCAAATACCTCCCTACCTTAAAACAGTATACCAAAAGAGTAACATTTAAAGTCTATTAAATAGTTTTCAAAAAACAGTAGATGAAAAGTAACCATTACCTACTATTTCCATCCAGATTCTGAAGTGTGCATTTGATGGACACGTTATAAGAGGATTTAGGAGAGGATTTATGAATGGCAGTGAAGCAATGCTGTTGAAGCTGATAGGTCACATGATAATGACAACATTGTGAATTGTCTGAATTTCAGTTTATTTCAAAACATTATTTTTTGATTAGTAATAATATGCATTGCTAAGAACTTAATTTGGACAACTTTAAAGATTTATTTTTATTATTTTTATTTTTTTGCACACTCAGATTTCAGATTTTCAAATAGTTGTATAAATATTCAAACCTTATATCAATGGGAAGCTTATTTATTCAGCTTTCAGATTTAAAAACATTTACCGTTATGACTGGTTTTGTGGTCTAGGGTCACATATGTAGTACCCACTCGGATAGTATGCTATTTTTGGATGCACCTTCTGTGTGCCTCGTAACCTGCCCTTGGACAATTGTAACATCCATGCTATGAATCTAGCTTTATCTAGACTAGTCGCTTAAGATCTCAGTCATGCCTCCAGATAGAAATGATCTAAACAGCAAGAGCAGAAAACACTATTCTGAGTTCTGATGATCATTCATAGTTCTGTGTAACTGAAGATTTTAAAAGCCCATTTCTGTGTAATCTTTGTGACCACTTCAACTTTCATTAACTTATTTAGGACAGGAAGTAATTTTTGAGCATATAGGGCAGCGTATTGGCTTCTTACTCCATGCCCAGTCTTTCGAAAGGGAACTGGACCAAATTGTGTTTGTGTGTATATCAGATGAATATCCCTGCTGCTGAGATTCTGGTGGTGCCAATTTAAATCCTCATTCAACACATTAACATGCAATTGAACTGAGCCGTAGGGAAATATGCTATGATTTAAATGTAAATGGAAAAGACGAAAAATCTATTAAGCTAAAAGGCCTTATTAACAATTAGCACTCAAATAAGATTTTTTTTTTGAAAAGATGGCTTTCACCACTAATATCACCAAGTTGTAGTCTGTCCCAGTATTGACTGACTGTTCCAGAGTCCAGAGAGAGAAAAGAGGAACAAATGATATTTCAAACTGTCAGATTCGAAGGAAAAAGCATTTCCTGTGGGTATTAAATTAGATCTACTACACAATTGTATTAAAAAACAGTTTGAATGAAGAGACACAACAATGCGTCTCTGCCAATAAAAGGCAATGCTGTACGGCAGACAAAAAAGGGAAAGAGCTGATAGGTCAGCTCTGATTATACGATTACAACTTTTAACATTAGTTAATGATCGAGGTCAGGGTGACCACAAGTGAACCGCAGCCCCTTGTTTCTCCTTGTCTCTCCCACAACCCCTTGCTTCTTCTCTTCCTTTACTTTAGTGGGTGTGCGTAATTGCAGAATGTCAGCAGGAACGGCTGGAGATGTGCACAGGGTTTTCATCAAGGCAGCTGCCCAGACTTGCTACATTCAGAAACAGCTGGTGCTGTCCATCCAGCCCAGGCAAGCGCAGGTGGGCCTGTCACGACTGACCGCCCCATCCCTGACCCAGCCTCCACCATACGGCCCACAGCAGCCAGAGAGGAGGCTGTGCCAAAACTGTGTCACCCACAAAGACTGAAATAAAATGAAAGATTTGGTACCCAAAGGCATCTATGCCCACTGTGGTGGTGGAGCAGATGTTTCTTGTTGCTTCTGATGAGCAGAAAGGCATCAAAACTGCTATATTATTATTATTATATATATTTTTAATTTTTACATTTATTTTGTATTTCCAAAAACACATCTTAAAAATATTCTTATATTTTGTTTTAACTTAAGAATTCAGATTCTTAAAAAAATTCTATAATCATTAATAACTAAGAAAAAGATGTTAAGAAGGTTAATACGTTGTTTGAAATATTAATCATTACAAAATCCTATAACTTATATTACACTTCCATTTATAAAACTTCCTTAATGAGAACCGTAAGCTATTGCCTACTGACATGTTTCTTTTCTTTTCCTCCATGTCAAATTTACCAAAATGTTTTCCAGCAAGTAAAATCTCCTACAACAGTGAATGTAGTTAAACAAAAAAATTTACATTTGTTTGTATGGTGCAACTTTCTGCTTTATAAATTGACACATTTAAGATTTGTCATTATTGAATGTGTTGTATTTTGGAACAGTTATGTATTTTTAGAAGAAAAAAACTTTATATAGGAATATTCTTACAATCTACAGAAACTAACTTTGGAAATTTTCTAAACTTTTTTTTAAAAGAAGATTCTGTGGATCTTGCTGGAAATGTCAGTTCAAAGCACCAACCTAGGGTTTAATTGATGAAATATTGATTAAATTGCCTGTATAAAGTTCCCCTGAACTCTTCAGTCAAATCTCCGAGACAGGTGTATTTCCATGAGTCTTTCATCTGCTGTGCTGATTAATGCAGTGGTACGAGTGCTTCATTACTGAACAAAAAGAAAGGTTATGAAATGGAAGCTTCATCTTTTTTTATCAAATGTAATCATAAGTAGCTTTCAAGAGAAAATGAGGCTTACAATCAACCATTATGGTCTCGACAAGGTCTTTGGTAATGTATCGGTAATGGCCTCTAAAGTTTCCCTCTGATTGATATACACCATCCTCAAAAGTGTTCCAGATTTCTGGCTGATTTCTGTGTACCTGGAACTGACAAATTGCTTAAAAAGATAAGTGTCCACTTTCTAAACGAGACAAGACCACGTTTCACAAATAGACTAGAAGCTATGATTACAACATGTATGAGAGATCTTTCAGTGTCCATGTGCCATTTTCTTGCCCTGAGAAAACATTCAAAGCAATGATTTGGATTGAGAGTATGATTGCATCAGAAAGCATAATTGATGGCTGCGGATAGATAAAGTACAGTGCAACATAATGTGAAAGACAGCGATAACCTCAGATGGGATCATAAGCACCTTTCAGATGTCACTAGTCACCTGTCTGTGGTAAGGCCTGTTTTAGAGGGACACACGCACCGTGTGACTGTTTACAAAAAAACCTAAAGTGAAAGCATTTTAACAAATGGGCTAAAAGTGTTTGATTCCCAGTTTACATTTGTAAGGATTTTTTTGAGACACTCTGAAAAATGCCTTACTACAAACCTGCCTGTTGAAGATCTTCAACAGCTCTATTTAAAATCCTATGGGATCCTATATTTGATTGACTTTAACAATCTACACAGTCAACACTAATTAATTAATTAATTAACCGTCTTCGGGCAAAGTGCACAAGACGATATTTTCAATTAATTTAAACAGAGTTTGCCATTAGCTAAGCAATAATCACAGACTAATTGTGTAAAATTGCTCACTTTTAATAAGGCATAATTATTTTATATAATTTTCATATACTTTTCAGTATGGAACAAATCTTTATAATATATATTTCTATATGTTATATAAATTAATACCTGCCTTAAAATGCTACCTATTAAAGCTGCTCACTAGGTTTTGGAATGGAGACAAGGTTTCACAGATTCTGCTACTTACAAGTTTCCACCGTTTTTACACCAATGGGCCTGGAACACAATTTGATCAACTATCAAATGCTGAATATCATCTTTGATTTTTAAACATTCGAAAAAAACTAAATGCATCCATATAGAACCTGAATTTGCACTTTAAATGGATTAGATTGTGCTGGTCTTTCACAGCTCGAATGGGGCATCAGTGTAATGAAGAAGCAATCAAGCTGTCCAGTGGAATTGAGGGGTGAGTTGCTCAAGGCTGAAAGCCTCAGGTATAGACAACATGTTTCACAAGTGATTAGGTGCCAAAGGCGACTGACAGTAAAGATGACAGCTCTTATGGATAATTGAACGGCCATATGCATGTGGAGCTGAGTGACTATGTTTAGTAATCTCTTATGTATCTGATATTAAAAAATGTTACTGGTTGGGATTATGATAATAATATTACATCAATCACAAAATGCAAAAGTAAAAAATA
The DNA here is from genome assembly GCF_003368295.1 of Carassius auratus. Lineage (NCBI taxonomy): Eukaryota > Metazoa > Chordata > Actinopteri > Cypriniformes > Cyprinidae > Carassius > Carassius auratus. Next base: position 15,269,307 of record NC_039251.1, on the reverse strand, counting down.
TTAGCCTTATTTTTGTACCTTTATAGATTGTAAATCCTGATTCAGATCTTATCTGCATTGGTTGTGCGAGTGGTTTATACGAGAGACGAAGATTTGATATCTCAATTTGGCATTTCAAACAGTCCTTTAGTATGTTTGATTGGAAATACCCAATAAATCTCTGTTCTAGCTAAGTGTTTGGATGTGTGATTTTGCAGTTAGGTATGATCTGTGTACTTTAAAAGTCTCATGTTCCGTTTACCTCAGAAATCTCAAATTTCATGATATTCAGTGGAACTGAAAGCCAGTGTTCTGCTGAAAACCATGAACATGAGACCAAAAAAATAAATAAAATAAAATAAAATTATCTCCTTTAATCAGTTCCATCTTCTTTTTTTAGAAGAATTTTATCACACTGTTATCACATGCTATGCCCCAAACTTCCAGAACAACTTTTAAAAGCAGCTTAACTGCAGTGCACTTACGCTAAAGAAATAAAGGATTTTTTTTCATATACTTTCTGTGCAGTATGAACACAACTACTTATTCCCCTTTCTCGGTTATTGATGTACTGTGAAAAGATCACTGGCAGGGTGTTTGTTATAAATCTCAGACAATAGAAAAGGCTGAACTCTGCACTGTGCAACACATCTAACCAAGCCATAGGCCTCATTTATTTGATTTACCGACTGTGTCGCTAAGAGGAAATGACAGAGTCATCCAAGCAATTACCAGGCACAGGAGAGGCCCATCTCCCATACTCATAAACCGTACCAGCAACCCCTTACACAAGGTTACCACATCAGTACGCGATCAAACTTTATCTCTAATATGTATCTCATAGAAATTTTATGCATGAGAGTAAAAGTAATAACTTGCATATGGCAGTCATGACCAAATGGAATTTCATCAGCCCTTATTGGTTTTAAAATGCAATATGTGTAGCCGCAAAGAGTGACCAGAATAAAAATCACCTGCTAGCTCATTACAAACCAATGTAAGCACAGTTACAATACGCTGCCAGTATCTGGCCTTATGGAGGAGACGACATGTGTTTCATAATCATAAACATGATTGCGAGTCAGACAGCCTGTATTACAGGCAATTTCCCCGTACCATCAGTCAGCCTACGACTGCACCGCATAGACACAATCAGATCTAATTAACGTATGCAGATTTCTTCATTAAAAGCAGGCAGACGCTAATGAGCTGTTGTATTTCTGATAGTGGGGGGTGACTGGATGCTCAGGAATGAGGACAACCTCTGGAAAACCTGCGGGAAATGGCTGCAAGCTTCCATTAGCCAAACAAAGACGGTCCAGAGCAGCTGGACATGATGGCAGCTGCAGTAAAGCTGTGATTGAGGAGCTCCTGCAACTAATGACCCGATGAATTATTATTGCGTGTGATAGAACCCTTTGGGCCTGGAATGTGAAATGACCATTTAACACTTCAACAATGAGGAATTGTATTGTAAATGTCATTTTAAAATAGGTCAGAATTCACTGAAAAAACTGCACGGCCACATTTTTATTTTATATAAGTCTTCGTTTTCATCCTGATATATCTAAACATCTTTGAAACAAAATAAATCTACTTTTCAAGCTTTTAATCAAATTTCAGTAGTGAAAAATGTAATTGTAAATTCCATTTTACATGGAAATTCTTGGCCTCAGCCAGCCCAGAACTTCATCACAACCTCTCTATACAGCTATGTTCATCAACTCCTTCCAGGACAGCCAGGAACTTTGGAGTTGTGATGGATGATCAGTTAAGCTTCACAGATCATGTTGCTACAACGGCCTGGTCCTGCAAGTTTGCCTTATACAACATTAGGATAATTAGACCCTTCCTAACAGGGCAAACCATACAACTCCTTGTCCAAGCTCTAGCTCTCTCCAGATTGGACTATTGTAATGATCTCTTGGCCGTCCTTCCTGCATGTACTATCAAACTTCTGTGTAACGGAGGCCAGCGGGTGCTGTGCAGATAAACCTCACTCCCCCTGATCTCAAGAGACGCACTAGCGACTGTTGCTAGTGGCTGCATTCTTTAGCCTCCTTGTTAGTGCATGCCCCCCAAGCCGGAGACCCGGGTTCGAATCTCACTTGTAGGTGAGGACCCAGGGAAATGGGTTACATTGGTGCCGTGACCCGGAAATGAGTGAGGTTTAGGGGGTTGAGTGTAACGGAGGCCAGCGAGTAGGTGCTGTGCAGGTAAACCTTACTCCCCTGATCTCAAGTGATGTGCTATATGGCACTTGTATATTGTTGCTCTCTTGTTGGTCTGATCATTTCTACTTTGTAAGTTACTTTGGATAAAAGTGTCTGCTAAATGGCTAAATGTAAATTGTCAAATAGGTCTGAAAATATTGTATGTATAGTATAATATAACATATCGTATAGTCTTTCTTTCCAGAATGTTATGTCTAACATCTGTGAATCAAAATAAATGTACTTTTTAAACTTTTATTTAAAATGAATAAATTAACAACTAAAAATAAATAAATAAATAAGAAGAAAATAAAAATACAAATAAATTCACAAGTGATTTTAGTTACCTGAAAGGGCAGTCCACAGAATGGACCATGAAACATCTGACCAATGGATAGTATTATTGACCAATAAAAATAATGGTATGTAGTCTCTGCCAATTATATATTTTTTAACTGAAAAACAGGAACAACAACACTCAATAATTAGGAAAATTATGTATTACAATGCAGTCTGGTTTGGTTCTCTTTGAATAAGTAACATAATTTCCAGTGCACACTTGACACTGTTCACAGAGCCCAGCGGGGTATTAAACTGATGTATATATTTGTGTTCTTTCATTTGATCTAGCAGTATGGTGGTGCTCTGTTCATGTACATGTATCCATGTATATTCATAAAGTCTGATATGCACCATAAGGTTATTATCCATAAATGTCAGCAGATAATTAATTAGTTCTGTCTTCTGGCTGCTCCCTGTGTCTCATTAGCAAAGCATGGACGAATAACTCCATTCATATTCATACCAAAAATATACAGACCTACTCTTTCTCTGTTAGAGTACAACCGGATTTCTGTGTTGACATTGATGCAAGGTCTAACATTTCTACCGTTCTTTTTTTGTCTTTATTTTAATTCAATTTCTATCTTTGTAACCCCTAAAGTGTGACTATTTGGGGGTCAAATGGTGTCTAGAGATTTGAATGTGTGAAGTGCTCTCAGAAATTCAACATTTACTCAACATTTCAATAATCTTTGCTTCTGAAACAAATCTAAGGTACCATTGGTAAATTCTCAGCGTTCAGCTAAGCCAAGTGCTCATTACAACATTTATTGAGGCTTTTCTAGCTTTTGCTTTTGTGAAACACGCTCTAAGTGCTACAATGGATTCAGGCCAGTTGAAACAATTTTAAAATATCATCCAGCCAACGTATTTGTATGTACATCAAGCTTTTGTACATATTGTTTGGTGACATGTTGTCAAAAATAATCTCTCCTGTTACTAAAAGTGAGTGAAAATGTATTCCAGGTTTGTCATTACGAACTATATTGTAATTGACTGCCTTCACTGACTGCTCTGTTAGGCCTATATTAGGCTTTATTTTAATGTCTTCATTTCCTAAAATGCTGTTAAAACACCCATTCATTAGTTCTGAATATAGACCTTTTGATTCGACCAAAGCAGTCCTGCATGGTGCAAGTAAACTAGTCTTGGCACTTGCAAAATAGATAATTACATAAATAAAGAGGTGGACAGGTGTTGACATAAATCTGATTGCTTGTTCTGTTTGAGAGGCAGAGACTTTCATTATGGCTTCATTATTTCCTGTCCTTCATGTTGATGACATCACAATAAACATTCTGAATGCATAGCTCCTGCCGGACAGCTTACCTCAATCATACACTTTATGACTGATAACCCCAGGGCTTATGATTAACAGGCACTTATTGACATTTAGAGAGTACCTTCCAGATCTCAATGAAGAGGATAACAGTGATTTGGGTATTTTTCACATTTTTCAAATTTTCATTTGAGGTTTAACCTTTGGAATGAGGAGAATGTAACAGTGTTGCAAAGGCTGCAAAGGTATTATGTCTCCTGTGCCTTTGTACTTCTTTAAATTATTATTATTATTATTATTATTATTATTATTATTATTATTATTATTATTATATATATATATTTAAAAAATAAATAAATAATTTCTTTTGTTCAGCAAGGATGCACTGAATTGATCAAAAGTGACGGTAAAGACATTTGTAATGTTACAAATTATCTCTGTTAAAAGTCTTTTGAACGAAGTATTGAAAAAAAATAAAGAAGGAAAAAAAAGAAGAAAAGATTTCTGAAGGATCACATGACACCCAAGACTGCTAAGAGGTTTCTTTTATTTCACAAACATTAAAAAGTCTTACCAGTGCCTATACCAAATCCTATACTTTTTCAATGCTTTTTGAACAAATCAAACACAAGCTGCAGCCATTTAAGACAAGTTTAATCTACTCTTGTTTCTAGTCTGATATAAAACAAATTTAAGGAACCCAATTCTGGCTAGAAAATAGTGACTTTAATTTTACTTAAATATACCATGCCAATACCTTTTGCATACTGGCCTAAATGTAATGCATGATTAGAAACAATAAACATGTTTAGATATGGTTGAAAATTCTTATTTTGTTTATATGATCTGATAAAATTAAAAATAAAGTGTTCAACTAATAATATACAAAAATGAAATGTAGCTCAATCAGTTTCTTGCCTAAAGAAAAACAGAACAACCAAGAAGAAATATTTGTCTTGGGACAGTATATTTAGTTTGTTGATCTAATAAAACAATTATTTTAATGATGATCAGAAGGTTAAAGTGTGAGACCTAAAAAGACAGAGAGATGGATGAACACATAGAGAGAGAGAGAGAGAGAAAGAGAGAGAATGAGAGGAGCCTGTCCCCTCTGTTTGAGAGAGCCATGTTCTGGCTCTGTCTGAGATTCTCATCCTCACAGCCTGTGAGGCATTAACCGCACGCAGCCCTTGACACGCCTCTCCATCTCTTTAATTATTAAGCATTTATCTCAGTATGTCCCTCAGGCATGCCTTATCGCAGGTGAGGAGGTGCGCCGAGCAACCCATGGCATCATGGGAGATTCTGAGAGAGGGCAGATTAGAAAGGAGGAGCACCTGCCAACAGGCTTACTGCAGGATTTGCTCACTGAAGTCTGCAAGGATTCATGCAATGCTTCACATGTTCACCGCTTTAAGAGTAAATTCAGGTGCGAGTGCATGCTAGTTTGCTTGAGTTTGCGCAAACACTACATGTATGCTTTTATGGGAAAGGGCTGCTAAATAATGACTCGCAGTCTTTCAGGAAGCTGCACGCCCTTGCTTTATCTTAAGTGGGATGCCTAAAAAAATGCTGGATGACTTGTGTTATGTGCAGATTACAGAAGGCGTTCTTCAGCCTTCAGTCTTAGCCAGGGATTTGTTCACAGAGCATGATGGCACCTCAGTTTAGCATTCTGAGTCAAAAGTTTTTATTAATATGAACATGCAAGCTTGTTTTTGTGGGTGTTTCTCAGAAAAGACTGTGAGGAAAATAAATATTAAATGATTGTTTTTTTTAGGCAAGTTACTCTTTCAATTCTGAGTGACACATTATTTGAATTTTTCCAAACCAAACAAACACTGTGACCATAAACTGATCAAATCTGCCCATATAAACATGATTTATGTAGTCAGTAGGCGAGGAATACATAAAATAAATGCTAGGTCAGGAAAGGTTATAGTTAAATCATATCATTCATATTTCTGAATGACCTCTAATACATAATAAAAATAGCAATATATGTGATGTAGTAGCTTACGCCCAGTAAAGCCCTCAAAGGTTTTATCATTATTGCCATCATCTGTCATTATGTTTAGTCATTCACACTGGATCCCAATGATAGTAATAAGTACTATTATCATAGTGCTGCAAAAACAGGACAAACAAATTGCTTGCTTTTTACACTGTGCTGTCATTTTATGGTCTGCTTTGTCATTTAAATGCTAAACATTGCTTAAAATAACAACTTATACAAAATGACAATTTTCTTAAATGCTTGTAAAAATCAATTATAAATGTAATTAGGCATAGGTATACATTTGTTTCTCTTTAAGCTAATTACATTAGGCAAGAGTGTAATTAGAGCAAAAGCAAACCCATTTAAAACAGCAGTAAAAGCAGAGCGAATGTTTGTAGCCGTATGGTATTTACTCAGCGCTGTGTCCAGGCTGTTATCGAGAACTCCCTTAAGGCATGTCTGTGGTTGAAACACATTAACAAAAGAAGCAATAATGACGGTTTCAGCTAAAGAGAAACACAATACAAATAAACATCGTAATCTAGCTCTAATTCCCCAGCTGCCACTGAGAGCAGAGGGAATTCGACGCCAATATCTAATTCTGCGTCCTAATTTACTCTTTAAAAACATACAGGATCATCTGAAAACACAGAAGTTTTAAAGCTCTCCAACTGATGCCATTTTGAGTCTATTGACTGCTGTATGAAACTTGTATTATGATATTGTATGGGGGAAAAAGTCTAAGGCAATCAGTGTGAAGGTTTAAAGGTATAGTTCACCCAAAAATGTAAATTCTGTCATTAATTACTAATGTTACGACTTTATTCAACACTTTCTTCTCTTCCGTGTCAGTCTTCGATGGGCATTTACAACAGATTAAAACGTTGATCACTAACACTGAAGCTGTGTTTCTGTCTATGGAAGTTCAGAAAGCTCTCGGATTTCATTAAAAATGTCTCAATTTGTGTTCCGAAGATCAACGAATGACTTGCAGGTTTGGAATGATACGAGGGTGAGTAATTATTGACGGAATTGTAATTTTTGGGTGAATTATACCTTTAAGCGGAGAGCATATGAAAAAAAAATATATATTCTGTTATATACTTTTAATATATATATATATATATATATATATATATATATATATATTACAATCCAAGCCTGACCACACATTTAAAAAAAAATATATACAATATATGTACTTTTTTAAATATGTGGTCAGGCTTGGATTGTAATAGTGTGGTTCTAAAATGGGGACAAAAGTTTGGTGCATTTAAATGTTTTTTTTTTGTTGCTATTCAAGATAATTAATGCAACTTTGGGGTGTATCTTTGCAGGAATAAATAAAACATTTTCACAGCACTGGAAGTACTACATACACATGTTGCCAAAAATTGCTGTTAAAACTCCCAACATGACATTAACATACATTTCTACACACAAATGACCTCCTTATTGGATTTTTGACTCTTTGATGCCCATTGATTGTGTTAATAGTGTAATAATTCATGAAGCACAGTTCACACAGACTTCACTTTCAATCCTTTTCAGTATGGGAGATCTGCATAACCAACTTGAACCCTTTGCGAAATCTACACACACTCACGTAAACTTCCCTATCACATGGATTCCTACTGAAATTATAGTTTCTGCTCATTAAAATTCACAGAACGACAATATATTTAGGCAGAGATTCTAAGATTATATAGGCACTGATTTCTTTATGCTGTAAAATGTTATTTCTTGCCTGCAGTGGAACCAACTTTTCCAGGTTTCCCAGTGGGTCATTTGTGCAAGTAGTGAATTGAACTAGATTTTGAATTGACTAGTATAACCTGGGGGCTCGTAAAAAAGTTAAGCAATTCTCTCAGGTTAACCATAAAACATCACATATACGGTTGCGTAGGGTTGGTTGGATTTAAAGATGCTCTGGGCTGAACTTTGTTTTATCTGCTCATTTATCATATCAGACCCATTTAGGAAAGCCTGAGAGGGTTGAATGAATCATTACGGAAAGCGCAGTCTGCACCCTTAAAACTGTTCTCAGTTGGGCAGCCATTATCTACAGTGTTCACCCTGATTGCAGACCATGTGTGTTCAGTGGACAGCCAAGGCCAAGGACACTAATGCCCGGGTGAGTCTGTTCTTGCTCTCCAGTACTTACACTTCAAGGTGCAGCACACAGCAGGAACCCCGAAGGAAATGTGGAAGGTTTCTTTCAAATGTGGTCAGCCATTCTGGTTCTCCATTTCCACAGGTCACCGGATCCAGGACAAGGACAGGAACCTTTAAGGACCATTGAATCTCAACTACATTCATTCCCCACACCACAGATCTAGTGGCTGTGTTCCAAAACCTAATGAGCATTCTTGCTGTCTAATGCCCACAGGCAATACTAACTGAAACAGAGCCTCACAAATGATTTTCTTAGGATGCTCTACACAACAGCAACTCATCAGTGCATCACAGCTCTTAAGACAAAATTTATTGGAGGTTCAACACTTGATTTCCATGTTGATATGCATTCTAATTTGGTAATTTGTTAATTAAAACGAAGCTAAAATAAAATAATATAGAACTATTACATTTAAATTGGGCCAATATGTAAATTTGTTTGTTGAAGTGCTAAAATAAGATAGATAGATAGATAGATAGATAGATAGATAGATAGATAGATAGATAGATAGATAGATAGATAAAAATAAAAAACCTAAACCTAAACAGAAGCATTAAAAAAAACCTGAATAAAATTGACAAAAGCAAACAAAATAACTAAAACTTTAGCTAAAATTATAGTATAAAAATATATCAAATAAAACCTAATCGCACAAACATAATGTATTTTATTTTATTTTATAATAAAGTGTTATTTAGCAATATTTTTGACAATGAGTGTTTGGCTCTCTCATTAACACTGTTTAATGTACTGTTAATTTTCTGCCAGGACATTATGCATTAATTTCACACTTCACATAATCACTAAAGTTTATAAATTGCATTTCTTTTTAATTCTTTAATTCTTGATTTTTAAGTTACAGCACATTATTTGCAGTAAATTTGAACATGAATTAACATAAATAAAAAAAATTGTTACTCTGTAAATGCATCTACATTCAAAAATCTACTGTGTTTCACAGTCAACACACAGGCTATGGTTTTTTGGCTAGGTTTAAAGGAAAAGAGCACTTTATTCAGGCCCTGAATAAATGTCTACAATTCCTGATTGGAGTCTAACTTTAAATAATTCTACATGATAAAAAGAAGGCTTTAAAAAGATCATACTGGTAGATACTGCTTTCTGTGATCGGCCTCATTATAATAATACAGTACATTGTGCCTTTTTTACAGTCAAGGATGAATGCAATGCCTTAGAAGTTAGCTAAAAGATGTCAACCCTTTGCTGCCAATATTTGGTGATACGCAAATCATGAAGCCTGAAAATACAGCCTGTGGACAGCTTGCTAGGTTTTGGAACACAGCCTCTTCTTGTTGCTATCATAGACTATGACAAGTGATTTGTTACACAAATGCAGGCTATGCTCAAAAATAGCAGAGTCCAAAAAACGTACAACTTTTATATTGGGACACTTTTATTTACAGAAGAAAAATTACACTGGATTACAAGAATTCCACAGGTACAGTTGGGTTTATGGAGTGCTCCCTTTAGATTGCTGAAAAGAAATGGGCAACATTCCACAGAGTTCTATTGTGTTGAACGTGGAGAGCCAGGTGTATATGAAATACAATGCTGAAATAATGCAAAAAATCTATTTTGTGAGAAATTTGTTGGCCCAAACTAAAGTGAACATGGATCTCAAGACTTAATACTCAAACTCTGACTGGTAAAATGAGCATGCGTCTATGCAGTATGCCATTCCCATCCATGTTATTGCAACACTAAGATCCTGATCACCAGCAGACCCCTCATCTCTTACATAACCAAGGCGCCTTTTCTCGGAATATCCCAAAACAGAATAGATTTGATTTCCAAAAAAAGCTAACTTTATAGCGATATCTCTCTGATGCATCTGAACCCAGCTTCCTGGGCATCTGCCCTTCTTTAGCGCATGATATCTTTCAGTCAGTTGTACGCAATATATTTTTTGAAAGATAGCCAATTCTGATAAAAATAATTCATAATCAGTTATGTGTGACACTAAGACAGAACCAGGAATGAATCATTTTTTTTTGTTTGAGAAACATTCCAAAGAAATAACAAGTATATTTACAATGGTGCACTTTAATAGTTATTTATAATGTTTTCTTTATGTTCATGTAAAACTTGGCAACCTCTACTTTCTTTACATGTCACTCTCATTCTACATTCCATGCTCACTAGTACACGCATTCAAACGCCCCAAAGACAACACGTCCATGCTCAGATGCACCAACTTACAAACTTTCAGACGCTTCTAAAGGAAATTAACTCTTTTTGTTTCCAAAATATCTTGACATGAAAGTATGTCTCAAACTATGCTCCCTTGATTTTGATGAAACGATAGTGTTTAAAACAAGGACATATTTTCATCCACAAAAACACTTGGAATCAATGAGAAATTCATTGTTCAAGCCGTAGAGTTGGGCATGTGTCAGCGCTCAATTCCAGGACCACCCATGTACCATGTACTCAGTTTGAGGTCGTGTGGTTGATCCTCCCTTTGCTACTGAGCATTCGGTAATTTCTTTGCATTTGGGCATGACAAATAGTGGCAAAAAGGCTAGAAAATAAACACGTTACCCAAACAGTGACCCACAAACTACAACACGGACCGTAAACGGAGGTGAGGGATTTCTACACGTACTGCATTAAAAAGCGATGTTTGCGCAACTACACTGGAAAAGTGCAACAGCCGGATCCCAAAAGAAAGGGGGAATGAGAGAGCAAGAGAAAACATGAAGCTTACAGCGTAAACCCAACCTCTTCAAGTAACAAAGAATCAGACAAAGCAACAGCAAAGCCTTGAAAAACAAAAACTTAAAAACAAACCAAAAAAAAAGGCCCAAAACAAGCAAGAACAAGCACAAATAAACAGGAGCCTGTTTGTTGAGCAGCAACCTCCGAAAAAATGTTTCACAAAGCAGTTTTCGCATGGCCTCTTCTGATACCCCGACGACGAGTCTCTAACAAAGGATCTTACAATTGGTTGGCGTGTTCTTGCTTGTATTTTCATTAGTTTGCTTGCTGTTGGTCTCCGGGTGGCTCACTTTGCATGTTCTTTTAGAGAATAGCAGGGCCTCCATTACGCTTTACTGTCCTCCTGTGTCATATGCAGGCTGTTGTCACCATGAACTTTGATTTCGATTGTGTCTGGTTTCAGCGTCTCCTTGCCGTTTTCCTCTTTTAGTGGCAATTTCCTGTAAAAAAAAAAAAAAAAAAAACTCAGGTGCACAGTGGTCAGTTTTACAGGGTCGACAAAAGCACATTTTCAATTAACAACTGGATACTGTGGGTCCCCTGAGGCTAAAATTGAGACTTGAGGGTGCTTTTTGCAGACCAGAGTCCATTTGTCACCACAGGTCGGCTCGTTTGGTTGGTTTAATGAACTTTTTGTACCGTTGACATGCCTGAAAAGGTGGCTTGGGCTCAGGTTTATACCCAGCACTGAACTACACAAACAGATTTTGAATATTTTTGAAAATACTCTTTCAAAATTCTGTTTTCTATTCTGTTTAACTCGGGAATCACATTATGAAAGTAAAAAGTCTATTTTAAGTTAACTCTAATGTCACCCAAGGTTTATAAAAGTATGTTTTTCATGGGTTATTTGTGTGATCCTCTCGGGCCACATAGTGAGCACTGATGCACAATCGTGTCTGTGCATTATCTCAAAGATTCCTGTGTGGCTCTTCATCACATTGGATTGTACTGGAAAGGAACAAGCCTCTGTTCACTGGGATTATCATCACTCTAATTACATTATTAAAGTCTAGGTCGGTGTCTTTGGGTAAGTATAGAGTGCATATCAGATGAACACAATAGTCTGTATGCTAGAACATCAAAGCCGTGCTGCTTGTTATCGGAGCTGAAGACAATCACAGTCTTTAATCTCTTTGAACTTTTAGCAAAGTACACCTGACAGAAGTTTTTCCAGCTAGGAAAGACCCAGACTGACACTGCATAAACACAGATCATTCAACCTGCAGACCAAAGGACAAATTTCACAGAGGAAATGTGTCAAGAACCGTCAAAAAAAAAAAAAACTAGCCGGGGCAAAAACACATTAGTATTAGTAGTAAACAATGGATTGCGTAGGTCAAATGATTTATTCAAAAACAACAAACTGATAAGACTAAGTACTTCACACTAAGTACTTCTTCGACGTACGTACATGCTAAAGAGATAAATACTGATTAACTGCTACTGTACAGCTGTCACACATGTCTCTTCCTGGGTTACTTGAGGACTTTGTATTGCAGCATATCTTGCTGGCAACTGATGAAAAAACTTTTATAGCAAGTGTAAGGTTTAAAGCTAATGTTACTTTTACGTTAAGTAATGCATTATAATGTGGTACTCATTATGCTGAACGGAGCTGGACGATGACACTACTGAATCATTGATTACTGTATTGAATTTTTCATTATTACACACTATTTTCCTATTGAATACTGTAAAGCTCCTTTGATATAATCTGTATTGTTAAAAGTGCTATATAAATAAAGGTGCCTTGACTTGATTATAAAAAACTATTTGTACACCAATTATTTTTTAGTGTTGAGTGAAAATGATTTAACTTAAATATTTATATTTCTTAAATATGCAATGGGCCTTAAATATACATTCAATAATTATATTTATATGTCATTTTAAAGTCACAGGAAACTTTCAGCTGAATTTGTCATAAAATAAATTAACTTAATTAAAAAGATACAAATTAAATAAATAATGCCTTGTTGCTTGTAAAAGTATTGTGCTTTATTTTTAAATATCTTTGGATAAAAAAAGCATGTTAAATGCATAACTGATGCAGAAGGGATACTCACAGGTAGGCAGCTTTGCCCTCCTCTAGCTCTTTGCTCTTGCCACTTGTGGCTGTCTTTTTGCTGCAAAGCTTGCGGGTGATGCACATGAGCAGGCCACACTGGCGCAGGAAGAAGCAGCTGACGTCCACTAGCACGAGCAGCAGCAGCAGGCCAGCTAACCCTAGCCCAACCACTGCGCCCAGGCCCAGGCCGCTGAACAGCGAATCTGCTGAGACAGGATGCACACATAACCATCAACGATGTGCCTCAACACTCTATCTACAATTATTTCAAAGATAAAAATCCAGAATTAGATTGTGTAAAAAATAAAATGGCTGGAAGGGAAGGGATGTAAAGATACTGTAAGTCAATTAAAAGCATTCATTAAACATAATACAGTAAACCAACAATCTTCTACCAACGATGCACTAAATGTAGGTACCTCATGTTATTTAAGCTTGCATTGAGTTTATCTTTAAGGTGATGTAACTCTAAAGACTTTGCATGAGAAAATGAGGCTGTCTGAGAAGCAATTCAGAAGAAAAGATCCATTTTGAAGGAACACTCTGGGCAACGCTGCTGCTCTAAACACATCAATCACACACGCTGTTGAAAGTAGCATTGCCATTAGCAAAAGCATCCCAGAAGTCTGTGGTTTAATCTGGACACAGTGACAGGGCATCAGAGTGAGAAAAGTGTCACATGTTAGATGGGAGGAAGACAGGTATACTAAACAGAAGCCAAAGACAGACGTTCATGTCAACAGAATTACGTTTTATAGGTTAAAATAATTTTTATAATAATTTGTTGAGTCTTCATTTGCAGGTTTCCACTTTTGCAGAAAACGAATGAATAAAAAATTTACATATATGAAAAACTAAAAACTAATAAAAATGACAGAACAGAATCGTTCAAATTCTATGAACAACATCAACATTACAGAAGCAATTGTGTTTATAATTGTCCTTATTTAAACCTACGATTATGACCTTCAAACATCAGATTAGGAAGATCGATTGCCATCATGATCCTTTGACCATTTTCAAATGTCTCCATATTAGAATATCAGTTCATACATGAACAAGCTGCTCTCAAAGACCTCAGATTTATTGACCCTGGTATGGTTTTACTTTGGATGCATGACCACCTCCACTCTTGACTTATCAGCCAACACATCTGTTTTTTACCATCTTATGCCTTGCTCACCCTGAGAAATGTGTCCTCGCTCCTATAGCTGATTTGTTGTTGATTTATGACATCATTAGAAGCTCAATTTAGCATCTCGTTAATATCACTTATCCTGCAGTTCCACAAATGGGCGTGATCCATCCGCATCGGAGTTCAACGCACTCAATTAATTAAGTACGAACGGTGATTGAGACTCAGCAATGAGAAGCAATAACTCAAGCTCGATTGATTGTGTCTGGACTGAAGGGAGGTCTGTGGGTGGGATCCCAGCAGATGACTGACAGGGTAATGAAGCTTGTAATCATGTGTGGGGCTTAATGGCTGTCACGCCGATACATGACTAAGTAGGGCTTAAACAGGACCATGGTTTTCTAGTTTGGAACACTTTTACATGGAAAAACTTCCAGCTTGAAGTATAGGCAGCAGGAGCATGTGAGACCCTGTTAATGCACTTTATTCAAGATTTAAGTAGTGTATATCCCTCTGCCTTTGAGCTGCGCCACTTAATCATTCAAACACTTACCTCTGCACTTACGACACCAATAAATGATAAAAGCTGGAGACAGGAAGGGGTTTTAAAAATAGACCTCTGTTAAACCAGAGTACATATGTTATGAGGAGGTTTCAGATTATAGTCAAATACCATGGAAATCTATGTGTGTGTGGGTGTGTGCAACACTTCCATACCGGTCTTTACACCACTTTTAGTCAAAATGAAATCAAAATAGAACTTTTACTACAATACCTGTTCTTGGTTTTATTGTTAATACTCATTGTTGCTTACTCTTTAATCCCAATATAAGAATGTTCTCCAATTCTGAAATGACATTCACTTCTGGGCTGACATTATCAGTCCCAACTTTTTCAACTCTTTGATATAGAAATCATTTTTCATGATTGAATCAACTTCTGATGGAAACAATAAATTCCCACCCATTTTTTTCTTTCATTTTAAGTTTAGCATGACTCAAAAATGCAATAATTTAAATAACAAAAATAGAGTTTCAAATGCAATTTCATGATAACTTAAATGTCACATGGGGACAGGAAGTCTAAAGATGCAAATATAAAGTAAATATCTTATAAGGAAGCTTTAAGGCCAGTTCACGACAGACGGAGATCAACGTCGACGATCACCAGAGTACACTGCGTTCCTTCATAAACATTCAAAGAGTCAACAAATCATGCCGTGAACCCAAGTGCCGACCAACGGCATCATATGGTGACAGAGGTAACATTTATGTGACCAAACCCGACAAACGTGTCTGTTGCCGTTAGTCAGTGCCGTGTGACTTTTCCTTAAGATAGTAAAATACTGTGGAAATGATGCCCTCATGAACAGCCAAGCACGTATGTATTGTGATGTGAAAAAAAAAAAAAAATTATTAAATGGCCAAAGTATCCACCTAGCCCACCTAAAATGACACTTTTATAGCTTTATGGGTTGTATTAAGTGAAAAAATTTAGCTGATCAATGACAGTTTGTTCCTTTTTTACTAATCATCCCATAAAACCCAAAGAGCACTCCATAAAATGAGAGAGTTTTCTTATCTTCAGGCTGAAAGGCTTCCTTCTGGAGTCCTGAGGTAATTTAAAGCTTTGGCCATTATGGAAAAGGTCTCGAGTTTAAGACTCCCCTCCTCCTCTCCTTACCCTATGCTGGTCCAGCAACCCCTACACTACCTACACAGAGGACACAAGCCAAGCATGACTCCATAATGATGGTTTAAAGACTCTGACGCTCATTAAGACGCTATGCTTGACGAACAGAAGGGACCCGCTAGCCGTTAAACGATTAATAGACCGACTGCCTTCAGGATAGCCATTATCAGTGCAAAGATGTCTTTGCGCAGTATGAGGTTGGACTGATGGGTCAGAACGAATGAAATGGGTGTCAAGTGGCACCAATTAGATGTCACTTTTCATACTTTTAATAGAATTCTCTATAACGCTTGTAGTCTATCAATGAAAATTAACATTACAGTAACAATTTCATTAGTTGGTTATGTACGAACTCAACATAACTCCAAATTAATGTCATCATGAATTTCACATTCAAATGGAGGCTGTGAAATAATTTTGCTGCTCATTGCTGTTCTTTATGTTTCAGTTAACATCTTTCTTTAATTTTATTTTAACATCATTTTTATACACCAATGACATCATGTGCTCACCCTCATGCAGTTTCATTTTTTTTTTAAGATATATATATATATATTTAAATGTTTTTCCTTTTTCTGTATTGGAGAAACATTGTTGCTTGTGTTATTTAAGGAAATGTCTGATACCTTCTGATTTATAACGTCACACACCTGGCTTTAGAATGTATGGCTGTACTCTGGCTAGCTGGTTGGACTTAGCTTATATCTTTTCTTGAAGTAAAAAAAAAAAAGAGTATTTATGGTCGGTGTGCTAAGCTCTAATGGACAGCAGTAAAACAACAGGTCCATTTTCATTTGTTGGAATCTTTTCCAGCTGGAACGTCAACAAAGAGCCATTCTAATCTTTTAAGAAGTCAAGCCACATTAGGAAATAAGGGTTTTAATGGACTTGGTTTCAGACCTTTTCTTTTAACGAGAACAATATGACATGCCCATAAATGAAATGCAATGTTCTATTGCTGTGTAATGAGAGAATATAGAGGGCAGCACGTAGAGAAGATCAAGATTAATAGTCTCCATTGAGCTGACTTCCATTGATTTACGATTGTCTTAATTAGGTCAAGTATGCCATGAGAGTATTAAAACCTCTCACCTTTTTTACAATGTACAATGATAAAAATGTACAATTCCCAACCGCAAAACATTATGGAATCCTAATTGTGATTCCATGCTGTGAACTTCAAAACGTATTGACCGACTGTAGCTAAACACATTACACCAAAGGATATTTGTTACATTCATTAGAAGCTCAATACCCTTTCCAAAAGGAGAAAAAGACAAAGTCTGACATCTTACCTTCTACAAGCTTAAGATCAATCACTAATACCTGTTTTCACTTCTTCAATTAAAATTAAATTCAGTTAAATTCTCCTAAAAAGCCCGTCAGCATTGACAAAGACTTATTCATTATGTTAATCTTTCCTTGATTGCTGTACTAGTCTTGAGCTATTATGTGCAAGATAAGGATTCAGATAATACAATGCATTTGTATTTGACCCACTGTAATAAACCAAAGTATGAACACAAACTGCTTTATGTGTCAGTGTTCTCTGGTTCACTGGTACAAGGATAAACCATGATTAGTGTTTGTAATCTGAGTTAAGAGGCCGTAGCTATTGCATCAGACCAAGCTGGTTTATTTTAGTAATGCCAAAATATTTCCATGCTACTTTTGACATGAATTCAAATGGTTTCTTCAAACAGGTTGCATGAGGAAATCTTTTGTTATGTACTTCACATTTAATGGATCTTAAAATGTATATTTCTGATAACAGAAAACAAATAAACTTAATGTACCTGACTACAGCACACCACTTCATCAAATCAATATTGAAATTCTGTATCCGGAGAGTCAAGAAAGGTGAAGCACGTCCATTCTACCATTTAAAGTTTTAAGGTCAGTATGATTTATTTTCATTTTTTAAAGAAATTGATTTTATTTATTGATTTTTATTCAGCTAAGGTGATCAAAAAGACATTTATGTTGTTACAAAAAATATATATATTTCAAATGAATGCATTTTTAAACCTACTATTCAATGAAGAATCTTTCAAAAAAAAAAAAAAAAAAAATTAATGTTGATTTCTGAAAGAACGTGACATTGACGACTTTTATACTGTACTAATATTTCAAAATAGTTTTTGATTAAATAAATGCAGCCTTTATCACATGTCTTACTGACCCAAAACTCTTGAACGGTATTGTAGACCTGATTTTAGTCCTGTACAATTACATGTAACAATAAATGTTAGCTTAATTCACTGTATTCATATATTACTGTACATCTCCTTCATGGCAGGAACATTCAACACAAAATCACAGACTGCAAACAATTCCAGTTACTCAAGTTGTTCCTCATTAATACTGAGAATACACAATAAAGTAGCACGGCAACATCTCTGCCAGAGATGTACCCAGAGAATGAAAATTAATGTGCATTATATTTTGACTCACTTGGAGGGAGAAACCTTGTTTTATGTTTCTCATATTACGGGTTACAGAAAGTCGGCCTGTTTGATTTATGATACCAGTGTTTAAAAGTCATATCAATTTGAAATCCTACTTGACTCCATTTAATGAGTGCTGTGTTGTATATCTCTGTATGTGTATGAGCAACATCATTAAATGCATTCTCTCAAGCGATGCAACTGCTGACATTTCCCATAGTCATAATAAACCAAAACAAAAGAGCCTGTGGATGCATAGAAGATGGAAAAGCCCTCATGCTGGTGGCTTATACTGTTCTTTGTAAACACCAGCAAAAAGGAGCTCATTAAACATAAAACTCAGGGTCGGACTGCTATTGTTACAGGTAGAGAACAAATTAACCACTCAGTTTTTCCTCTTCCTTTGTTGTTAATCATGTGCAAGACCTTTATTTACAAAGAATTTGGTTTTGGCATGGAAGGTGGCCAGGATAGTGAGATCAGCTCACAAGCATGGAAAAAAACGCCACCCGAAGGGTCAATGAACATGGTTGAGGCTCAGCGAGCCATTGTTGGGGGCAAAAAAAAAATCCCTGGCTTAGTCTTTTGGGCTCATTCCAGGCAAGGTGAAGATGGAGCAATGTCAACACAGACACAAGCACAGCAACAGTGACAGAGAAGCTCCGAAGACGTTCACCGCATAGATGGGCTGCACAGGGAGATGTCCACGTCCGGTTGGAGGGGGCTCGCAACACTGATCTGCAATGAGATGGAGGGGAGAGGGAACAGGAAGGAGTAGGGAAAGACATACAGAAGGTGTGTGGAGCCAGCACGGGGTGGTTACGCACACAGAAGGTCACGCGAGAGAATGAAAGGCGGTTTGTTCACAACACCATAGCAGGGGGTTAACAGAAAAGATGATTGCGAGAGTGCAAATGACATAAACAGATTATTTGGGTGCAGGTCAGGAAATAAACAGGGGTGAATGTGACAATAATGTTGACATACAAGCAAAGAGTGAGTTAGCAGTCCAAACCAGTGTCCGTTGTAAAGGTTTGATTGAAAAGATTTCAGGGCATTTATAGGCACACGGAAAGGGAAGTTTAGTGGCAGTTCATTGCAAAACAAAAAGCACAGCGATTTGCGATGTGGCCCAGAATGCGTTGCATAATTCATTAGGTGGGAATTGGAGAGCAGGATTGTTTAGAGTGAAACAACGAGACGAAGCACAGTAGAATTATAAATAAGAGTGTGGGCCAGTGGGGATGAAGGGGTGCAGGCGGAGAGGGGGAGAAAAAGGAAAGGATGAGGAGGAGTTGGGAGAGAATATACAAATGACATCGAATTAACAAGGTAAATCCAAGATGCTGAGAAGCAGTGCTGTCAGCACACACACACACACACACACACACACACTCTCAGATGTATACCCATGCATGCACTGACACTGCCTCTAGGAATTTTTCATATATAATTGGACAAGTTCAGATAAAATTTAAAATATCATCTGTCAATATCACACCATTTTTCAGGACAGGCATTTTGTCCCAAAAGCAGATTGCAAGGCATATTCTGTTTGTAATGTCTTTATCTATCTATCTATCTATCTATCTATCTATCTATCTATCTATCTATCTATCTATCTATCTATCTATCTATCTATCTATCTATCTATTTATCTATCTATCTCTTGCAGTATTTGATGGCACTGTGAGGACATTGCCCTCACCACTTTATGAAATAGCTTACAGCTACACTTTTGTGTTTATCAGTTGCATCCCCTAATATAAACCCACTCACGGACAGCAGCAATTTTGCTTGCGTCATTAAAACAAACATTGTTATTAGAGCAGATATGAACCTGGGACCCCACACACTCAAAGTAAAATGCTTACATCGACACCATTACACATTTATCCACTATTCCAAACATCTATCAAATAAATGAACAAAAGATCCAGGGATCAACAGTGGCAGGAAGTTAGAAAATAACAACGTACAGTACAACAAATTTAAGTAAAACTCCACAAGTTTTCCAGCATGTTTGCATATATATTTAAACCGCAGGTACCATTAAACCAAAATCACAATACCTTGACCAGCACTCTTAAAATGGTCTTTTTCACATTCTGTATTTCCAAATAAATCAGGTGGAAAAATGTTCTCTTCTGTTTACAGTAGATCATGTGGCTCACATGATTAAAATTGTGACGTTATTTTTTTAATGCTTTTAGCCTTCTAGGGATCCCTCCCCCAACAAAGGTACAGAAGTATTGAGAGATGACAAGTATTTGACAGAGCTATTTTTTATTTTTATTTAACCTTATATTCGCATTAGAAAACAGTAGTTCTGCCCGTTTCTTCTGGCTAGTTCATCACCTTCACCAGCTATCAACCATTGGCTACATAGTGCTTGTGTTTGATTCTTGAATGTTTGTGATTTCATGGTGACCACAGATCTGTTGGGACCAAGTTAGCCAAATATTAAAAGCCTTCTCATAAAAGCATGACTTCAAAAGAGATCCAACTGCAAAACGTACATTATCATTCAGCCAATCACAGTGACATGGAGGCACTAACTGCAAGACAGTTAGACATATAAGCATAATTAGTTTATTTTTGTGGTGGCAATTTCTTTCTTGTTCATTTTTCCTATGGGTGCTTCCTCTGACAAATCACCTTTGATTTAGTACAGATTAGGCAGGTTACTCTGCACATCTGATTGTGAATGTGGGATACACACGCTCTATCAAGTGTGGGTGGGTGGCAAGTGTGCTGAACAGTAGAAGGGCATATAATTATAATAGGAGACATATAATTTAAACTATAGATGTTGTGAGTGGGGGATAAAGTGCTGTAATCGGACTCAATTTGTCATATGGAAAAAAATACTCTGTGTGTTTTGTGGAAGTGCGTGTACCTGTGATATCAGGTTTCTGAGGCATGGAGAACTTCACAAAGGTAGGTTCAGACAGGCCTTTGACGTTGCGTGCAGTGATTTCCACCTCATACTGTGTATTCCACTGGAGCGGTTGCAGCAACACAAAATCATTCACACCTGGAACCAGTTTTGTCATCCACTGTTCTTCTTTATCCTGCAAAAGCCCCAAGTGTTTCATAAAATTCACACAAGCATATAAGTATATTATATTAACATTTGCTTTAGGGCACATTTGTCCTCACTGTATTGTAATTTTTTAGACTTCAATTGTTTGAATAGTTGCTACATTCTATTCTGAATGACAATTTTGAAGGGTTTGGCTGAGAAAAGAGGAAGCATTGGCTTTAGTGTACATTGGACAAAACCGATATAGAGTGTCTTTGGAATCACCAAACACAGTGAGACACACAGAGATGAAGCAAATGAGGAGATGCTGAGACTCAAAAGGGGAAATCTACATTTATAGTTACTATATATTTATATATAAATATTATATATTTATAAATATGGTTATAACTACAGAATTAAATTTGTGCTCTCTCCCTTATTTAAATACAGATAACTAATACAACAAAACACATTAAATTGAGATATTTCGGAATATTATTATTAATTATTATTTAAATAATATTTTTGAAATATTATTACATAACAATGCAATACATTTTTTAAAATAATTTTTCAGCACACAGCTCAGCACACACACACACACACACACACACACACACACACGTTTGTTTTTGTGAAAAGTGGGGACATCCCATAGGCGTAATGGTTTTTATACTGTACAAACTGCATATTCTATGGCCCTACACCAACCATACACCTAACCCTAACAGGAAACTTTTTTAGTTTCTCAAAAAAAAAAAAAAAAAAAAAAAAAAAAACCCCCCATTCTGTATGGTTTATAAGCGTTTTGAAAAATGGAGACATAGGTTATGTTCTCATAAGCCACCCTTTCCTTGGATAATACCTATGTCATACCTTTGTCATTATACAGAGTTGTGTCCTGATATGTCAAAACATGTCCACACACACACACACACACACACACACACATACAGTATAAAGCCATTATTGCTCTTTTCTCAATCAAATTGCTACACAAAGAGAGTAAATGAGATAACTGCATAAGAAAGTGGCCTGAGAGGCCATCTGGTCCTTTTTCCTTGGAGCAACAGATAAAAAAGAGATTCTTTTCTCTAACCCTCAAAATTTTCCAAACCCTTAAACAGCTGAAACACTCGAACACATCCATTATTCTCTTTGTGTCCCTGCCTGCAGAACTTCTGAGAATGAGTGTGTGTGTAATCTAAAATAATGTGTGCGCGCTTGTGTGTTCCGGCTGTTCTGCTGGCTAAAATTTTGAAACAAAGTCCACACAAGCTGCCTTCAAAAAGTCATTGCTTTTATATTTTGACATTTTCAAAACGCCTCAGCTCTTTAAAGGCTAAATGGTTGAATGTGGCTTTCACATGTTGACAGTCCTTAGGCGAGCTGTCTCCCCAGACTGTGACATCTCCATTTCTCACCTCCACATGCACGGGCTATCGGAAACAGAGCAAATGAGAGAGAGAGAGATAAAAAGAGAAAATGAGGGAAAGAGTTCAAATAAGAGAAGGAAAAGATGCCAGCGGACCTTATTAAGGTTGAGGAGGAAGCGAAGCATTACAAAACACAGTGAGACAGACAGAGATGAAGCAAATGAGGAGACGCTGAGGCTCAAAAGGGGAAAAACAAACAGAAGGATTGTGAGAGATAGAGAGAATGCTGTGGTGAACGTGTAAACATGCTAGTGTGGTAACACTCGATAACCTCATGACCTGTAAACAAAGTTTTGGATTTTGAAACTAGGACGACAATGCACAAGGAACAAAAAATGCAATGTTACACAAGGCTTTTTAAGAGTTCTGACACTTTATGATCTCAGCGTTTGCGCCAAGTTCTACTCTAAGTCTTTTGTCTTTAATTTGCCCATTAACAAATGATTTGAATGTATTGTTCCTGTTTACGGAGTTTTAATTGGTTTTGAAAGTGACATACTTGGCAATGGATCTTGTTTATCAGCGTCTCTTAGACAAGACAAGACAAGAGCACAGCGTCTTTAGAGAACATCATGTGTTCGAGAGTGATGAAAGGCTGTAAAGTCTCTATATGAAGATAGTTTGGGCATGTTTTATGTAAATGACTAACCTTGGGCCTGTGGTCATTGATTTAATGTAATATTCCAAATTCATTAACATTAGAACAAGGTTAAGAACAAACTGCACAAGCTGTGTATCAGGTGAACATTTTTAATGTTTTAAATGTAAAATAAAAAAATAAAAAAAGTTCTTCTGTGTACAAATATGAAATAATCTGTGCAATAATTAGTAAATGAGACACATCATTTAATTTATTTCACAATTTAAGACACTGACCCAAGAGGGAGGTTTGTAAAAACCTGATCCCCCACCCATAACCATTCATCTCTCTTTCCCAGACAGCACTTCCACAGAACACTTCTATGCTGTCATACCTGACACACAACAGTTTAGTCAATGAGTGAAAAGCCCCTAAAACGGCAAAATATATTGTGCAAGAATTAGTGAAGCATATTTTTATCCATACTGCTGTGTGTGCTGGTGCATAAAGGGGTATGGGCTCAAACAAAGAGATGTTTTTTCACTGCTCATTATTGAAACTATCACCCACTAGTCTCTACGTCTTTACTTGAATAACTCCCTCTGCATTCCAGCTCAGTCTCACACTCTACACTCACAAACAAAAAAACTAACAAACACTGGATCCTGTTTAGTGATGTTTTTCTCCAGCTTGTTGATGGCCAAGTATTTCAGTTCGTAAAATAATGTTCTGCTGAACACAACCAATCCCCCAAACAAGTGAAAGTCATGAATATATCAGTGTGGTTGTGAAGGGATAATGTTGAGTAATCACATTCTCACAACAAACTTAGTTCATTCATGCACAACAAAAAAAGTCATGCTGGGTATGTTTTGTTTTGGAGGATCTTGTAATGCCTTTGTTATATACAGTATTTGGATCAATTTGACATCTGGCTCACTGTAGAGCTGCGATGGCTTTAAATTTTATGACATTAATTTTATTTTTTAAATAAGATTTATTTTTAAAAGACTAATATCTATAATATTATTGGCATAAATGTGTAATTTTGACAACATCCACTTCATATTTCTAATATTTTTTCACAAAAACTAAAAACAACCACAATTCGTTTTGTTTAAAAGGGATCATTAAATATTAAAAAGTATCTTGTGCTCTCCAAGGCCACTGTTAAAATCAATAATACAGTAAAAAACAGTTATATTTTTATTACATCATTACAGTTTTAAATAACTTTTATATTTTAATAAATAAAAATATATTTATTTATTTATTTATTACTCCAGTCTTGTTACATAATGCTTCAGAAATCATCCCAATATTCTACATTGTATAGTCTTATAATAGTCTTATAATATTTGGTTCTCAAGAATAATCTCAAGAATAATGTCTAATTAATATCAGTGTTGAAAGTCCTGTGCTGTGTAATACTGTAATTATCTGGAACCGTGATACTTTTTTTTTTTGAGAACTACATCATTTGACACATTGTCTTGCTGAATAATAGTATTGATTTCTTATTCATTTCTTATTAATGTCTTTTGAATGGTAGTGTAGCTCAGCTCACTTACTGTTTTGTATTTGACAATATACTCCAGGATGGGCATTCCTCCATCATCCTGTTTGACCAGGCCCAGTCTGTATGCCTTCCCCACCCCTCGCTGACCCTGAACTGAAGGGGGACTCGGCTCTCCTGAATATCGAACAAAGACAAAATAATGTATGAATGGTCCACATTCATATTCATAACTGGTTACAAATGAACTCAATGGTTAGCAGCAACAAACTACTGCAATAGCGTAACGGCTAAAGGTTGTAACAGTATTTAAGGGTCAAAGCAGAGGGCACTCACGTATGGGCAGAGTTTGAAAGCTCTCTGTGCGGCTGAATTCTCCTTGACCTTTTCCATTCACCGCAGCTACTCTCACCTCGTAGGTCGTGTTGGGCTCAAGGTTAGTGAGCAACACGACTGCTGTTGAAAAAAAGAGAGAATGATAAAGACAGAGAGATATGTAAATGATTGTAACAATGTCCCAACTGGTCTCCTAAATCATGTAAATGGTTTCAAATGATTGTTTTCTCCAGTCATGCTCTTGACAAACAGGCCTTTTCAAGAATATGTAGCTCAGAGTCCTTGAAGTAGCCTTATCTAATATGATTATCGAATGTGTTCTTAAAGTTCTTGCAGACCCATCTTGGTGTGGTAAGTAAAGAAAAATCTTATTAAGCACTGTAAGTTCAAGTTGGTCTGGAGTTGTATCTCCCACAACTCTTCTCACTCTTCTAGTTTGGCCTTTGAAGCCAGTATGAACTGAAATTTTGGCCAATTCCTTTCGAAGTAATGTGTTTTGTGTGTGAATGCAGTGAGAATGAAGTATTCAAGGATTCAAATATTAGCATAAAAGTATAATGAAAGTCTTTTTTTTTTTTTGCTATGCTCCTGCCTAAGATCTGAAATGAATTACAAATGCCACCAGTGTTGGGGAGTAATGCATTACTTAGTAACGCGTTACTGTAATTTGATTACTTTTTTAGAAACAGAGTAATCTTACGCGTTATGATTTTCAAAATAGTAATTAAAGTATAGTTACAAGCCGAGGTCTCTTTACGTTACTGCCTCGTTACATTGCAGACAGAATGCAGTGTTTAATAATCTAGAGATTGTAAAAAGGATGTAGCACACACACTGTCAAGTCAAGTGCCAGTGAATTAGAGACATGCTCCAGCAAGACCCGACGCAACATAGTGCAGCGTGTGGGACAAGACAAGATAGACTCGTGTGTGTGTGTGGGATTCAGGATAATAAAATGATTCACGGGACTCCAATAAAATAGAAATATCTAAACATAAAATACCTAAAACAAATAAATTGTTATTCATCTATTGCACAAAAGCAACATGAACTAATATCAAATATAAACCTTTAGCAGGCACAAGTCTATGCAGAGTTTCTACACGTGTTTGCAGCGTTGAGCAATGCAGTACTGAAATTTGCATGCTCACATTTCCTCTCATTTTAGCACACGGATTGTAGACATTGTGAAATATTAATTATGCATATATTTATTGTGTTATAACAGAGATTTGTGAGACTGCATGAACTGAGACATCTTTTAGAGATTATGAATGCAGCGCTCTTTGCTTGCATTCTGCCAAACCATGCATGCAGCAGCTGCTTGCTTTAGTTAAAAATAACAGTCTTCTGTGAATGCTGATGCTTTAATAACAAATATTTATCAGGAGCGTGTATGCTGGGATTTCATAAATTTCATAGAGAAAAAAAAGTAATGTAACTAGGAATGTAAATAATTACTTCTGAAATAAAGTAATCAGAACAGTAACGTGATTACTTTTAAAAGGAGTAATCAGTAATCAGTAACTTGCCCAACACTGAATGCCCCTGCTGTCAAAGGAACCATATTTGATTTGGGATATACAGTGGAGAAGAAACCTGTCACACACCCATGTGACCTTAGAACACTTAGAAGTTGTATAGACATGTTTATGTAGTCAATTTATGTTTTCTTTCATTTTGTAGTTTGTCAGCCCAAATGGCCTTTTACTTTCATAATATGGAAGACAGTGGAAATGATACTCTTCAAAAATTAATCTTTGCATATTATGAAAGAAAGCAAGTCATATTTTTAATTTTTGGGTGAAATATTTCTTTACATTTTGGTGAAACAAGAAA
Organism: Carassius auratus; assembly: GCF_003368295.1. Lineage (NCBI taxonomy): Eukaryota > Metazoa > Chordata > Actinopteri > Cypriniformes > Cyprinidae > Carassius > Carassius auratus. The sequence continues at coordinate 15,242,500 of NC_039251.1, read as the reverse complement.
TCAAGACTACAGATGTTTTTGTAGATATTTTTAAATTATTTAAACATAAATTTTTTTTAGTAATCAACTGCTTTGAACACGTCAGCAACGTGTGGTTGTGGAAAATGAGCTTTCAGGATTCATATGTTTTTACATGATTTCGGAAAGTTCAAAAGAACATCATTTATTTTGAATAGAGATCTTTTGTACTGTCAGTTTGAATCAGTTCATTGCATCCTTGTGGAATGCAAATATTTATTTCTCTCTTTTCAAGAAAACAGAGAGAGCTAATCAGCAGTACAGTAAGTGGAAACTACTGCTTCATCTACAATTTATTTGGTGCTTTACCACAGGCATTGATAAAACCCAGCAGTGGACAACTTTGTACTTACTCTGCATCCCTTGTGATTTCACATCCTTCCAGGCCTGTGAGCTGATGTCTTTGTATTTGACCAGGTAGTGACTGATGGGTACGCCGCCATGGGAGTCTGGCTTCGTGAAGGTAACTGTGGCCACGCGCTGTGCCACAGAGCTCAGCCGAACAGAGTAAGGGTTTGAGGGAACATCTGTGACAGAGAAATTATGGGTCAGGGGAAGAGAGACTAACAAACGACTCCATTTATGTGCCGAGGCCACAGTTTCTGAGAGTATCAAAGGATCTGGTTGTGTGTTTTTCTGCGGGGTTGAAAGCACAGTTATAGTGATGCTTTCAGGGCCTTACAAGCCAAGCTCTCTCAGCATGAGACTTTTCAGTCCACAAACACAGTCAGCTAGAAATGACTGCACTGTACTCCTGTCGTACCATCTTATAAAAAAAATAAACTTCAATGAAGATTGAAAGTTTAGTAAAGAATAAAAAATCTAATGAAATCAGAGAAAAGTGAATTAAGCCAGAACAGAACGAGTTACAGGGGTTTAAATATAACTAAAGGTATTCTTACAGCTTAAAATCCATTATAAAATCATGGTAATACAGTGCCTCTTTTGATTTTTTAATTTGTAAAACAACCATATGTTAAAATATAATAATCCCAATCAAATTTATAACACATATATACACTTATATATAAGTTTTACTATAAAATGTCTAAAACGTAGAGCAATATACTATTACTGGGAGATGAAAACGATCAAACTAGCCCAAATCTGATAAACTAAAGCACTATGTGCGTGATATACATACAGTTCTATGAATGTGCAGGCTTAATCATAAAAGAAACACCAAAATTAGCTCATAGTCAGGAAACACAAATCATCTGATACAAAAACATGTCGTACCCTGCCTGAACCACGCACGTCCTTTACAATAGGTGGTGCAGAATAGTTTTTTTAATGCTTGGTTTTCATGTTTTTTTTTTTTTTTACCTTGCCAAGTCAGAATACACAAACTGCTCTGAATAACAAGCATCTGAGAGTGGGAGAGCCAAGACTGCCGGTGAAGAGAGAAATAATAAATGAAACAGGGAGAGGCAGCAAGAAGATAGAGAGCAACAAATTTGTGTGTGTAATAGAGGATCACAGAGAGGAAGTGACAGTGAGAAAGACAGTAGGACAGAGTGAGACATATGGAGGAATATGCTATGATGGACAGAAAAGAGAAGTTGTGCCACTTAATCCACTTCCACCTTTGCCTGTCAGCTAATACGAAATATATAAGAGGACACAACTAAGACAAGCACATACACACATATACATGCACTTTTATTGTGTCGTACACTTCAAGATGCAAACAATATAGTGGAGTGATCTGCATTATATTTGAAGTCTACTGCCATAAGCTAGAGTAAAAACACATTATCACCAGCTGTTTTGAAATCTAAGCGTGTTTTCTTCTAGCACTGCCATGGTGTTCAGCCTGATACACAAGTCTTTATTATCTGCCGAGGAGCTCTGTGAGGAGATTACATGTATGTGGAAAGACCTTGAGACTGGTGGGGACTTTTAATGTACCTAAAGTCCATTCAAGCCTTAAAGGTGAAGTGTGTAACTTCTGCAACACCAAGTGGAACTGAAACAGTTGCCATTGGCTGAAATGGAAATTGACATTTTAGACCCCAGAGGATCACAGTTTGGATGATCAGGATGTAAATAACACTACCTGGTCCCAAAAAGGCTGTGTTTCCATTGAAAGCTATCAAAAGCAGTCATCTGTTCGATTTAATCAATTGTTTGAGCTCTTAAAAGTGTTTATCAGTAGCTGCCATCTTCTACAGGTCTAGCAACTGCCATCGAGATGAATAGGAATACTAACGGATAACTTAATAGAATATTGGGAATGACATCTATTTTCAAATAATGGCAGATGCTAAAACCATGGTGAGCATTTGGGGATCCTGTTTGAATCTGAAACTCTTTTTTAAAATTTTGCTTCATTGAAGTCACAGAAATGACACACTTCACCCTTTAAGGCTTGTAAGGATCATAGTGACGTTAGAAATCTTAACTTGTGTCACAGTGTTGACAGTCCTCCGGAGTTTCTACGAATGACCCATATTATTGTCTGTACATGTTATACTGGAATATAAGAAAGTAGGTTAACAAACAGATTTGAAACCTTTACCTTTGTCACACAGCTATATACAGATGCATTAATCGTATGGATTAGTTGAGCCATTGGTAAACACTCACCTGCCTGAGCTAGGATGAACTCCTGAAAGCGCATCCCAATGTTGTTTCGGGCTGTACAGTTGTAACGGCCAAAATCTCTGTCTGACATCGGGGTAACCTGAGGAACAAGGTTGTGTTAGCGTGATCGTGCATACATTTTTTTTCTTGCTGCACGTTTATCTTGTTACGCATCTAATGTCCTTTATTGTTATGTTGTTGATGTGTTCATTTGACACTAATCTTGGTTAGTAAACATAACTGCTGATAAATCATCTGTTTCCAGAGAAACCAAGTGTTGTTGAGTCTTGTTTTGTTCAGATGAGTAAACTAAAAACAAAGGGCAAATCTGCTTGTACCACTATAAATCTTCTCTGCCCACTGTGACCCGTATCACTGATTTACCATTATAGTTCTTGTTAATATTTTAAAAGAAAGTTTATTTTTACTTTTTAGTACTTTAAACGAAAGGGAATACTTTAAAGAAAATGGGCTGAAATTGAATTTTTTTTTTTAAATATACTGTATAGATTTTATTTCAGTTAATGTTTATATCAAGTAACTGTTTTTATGGTTTTATTTTTAATGCCCTGCTCTATTGACAATAATTATAATTTCCACATCCGAATAGATCTTTCATACTGTACGATATGGTTTTATAATACCGTAGATAGTTTAATCTTAATTTTTTTTTTTGGCATTTTAAACAAATCTGAAGACAGCATTGAAACTAGATTAATGTTTTTTTTTTCAAGTAAATTAAATGGATTAAAAATATAAATATATCTATAAATATATTTAGATATAATATTTTTTTACTGAAAACAATGTGGTGAAAATCTTATGGTGGTCTGAAAACTGTAATAAAATTAATATATTAAATTAATTGCTGTTAAGACATTATTAAATCTTATTTAGAAAAAAATGTCCAATGATAAATAAATAATTTTGCAATTTTAATAATTAAAATGGAACAAATAGTAATGTAATAAGTACATTTTATTTTAAAAGGACTCCTAACTAATTGAATGCCACCATTGGGCTAAGGCCTGGATATAATTAATGTCTAACTCTCCTCGGTCTCTTATCTAGATGAGGAAATACATATAAAAATTCAATAGGAATGATAAAAATGTTAAAAACAGGAAACAGCAGTGGGTGGAATACTGTACCTCGAGGAGAGATCTGCCAGGGGCACTGTATACACGCATGTTTCCAGCACCCTCACTAGGGATGGTCAACTTTTCCCGTCTCCACAGCATTGTGGCCAGAGGGTTAGACATAACATCACAGCTAATGTTGACCGGGTTCCCTTCCCATGAGAAAAATATAGTGTGGTTGGTCTGGAACTTTGGTGCATCTGTGAAAGAACGGTAAAGGAGTGCTCAGTAATAGCATGCCGAGCTCTTCTAACAGTCATCCATCAAAAACTCATTCAAGATTAGCTGCCCGATGTCTAAATTAAAATCTAGCATGTACCAGGCAGGTAGGATCTTCCACATACGCGTTAACCAAACGCTTTATCATGGAGTTCTCTTTCACCTGGGTAAAATGGCCTCCTAATCAAACTGAATCTGAAGCATGGCCACTTCTCACCAGTTGCCTCTAAGTTTTCAAAACGACTTGCAAAAACTCAAACCCCTCTTCCCCCACAATGCAGTGGGTGGAGGAAGATTGCATTTGGCAGTATGTTGGAGAGATGCAATGAGGGACAGAGAGTACTGTGGTATTGGGAAATGCTGCATTATATTTGATTTCTCAGTCGTACACCAGTGCCCACCCAACCTCCCACCCCCACACTGGCAGACACATACATACAGTACACAGACAGACAGAAACAGCACACACACAATCACACCCATTTTTTCCATTAAAGAGATTGATGTAGCCCACAGTGTCACATTGGTGATGGATTGAGACTGAATGAATGGGTATATTAGCATCCCTGCTAGATGGTCCGTTCCACTGCACCCCATAATGAGATATATATATATATATCTACCCTGCTGCTGCTACTGATTCGAAGAATACAGGATACAGAATTGTAATTTGAATTATAATTTTGGGAAGAAGAATTAAAATGTAATTTTTGTTGTTGTTATTATTATTATCATTATTAAATATGATTTTGAGTATAAATCACCAATAAATATACAAACATACATACACACACACACACACACACACACACACACACATATATATATATACATATATAATAGTAACCTTTAAGTGAATAAATATGGCCACAAAACCAGTCATAAGGCTCAACTGTTCATCTGAAAGCAGAATAAATAAGCTTTCCATTGAAGTATGGTTTGTAAGGACAGTACAACATTTCGCTGACATATAACTATTTGAAAATCTGGAATCTGAGGGTGCAAAAAAATCTAAATATTGAGAAAATGGCCTTTAAAGTTCTCCAAATGAAATTCTTAGCAATGTATATTACTAATAAAAAATTAAGTTTTTATATATTTACTGTAAGAAATGTACAAAATATCTTCACTGAACATGATCTTTAATTAATATCCTAACAATTTTTGACATAAGAGAAAAAACTATAATTTTGACCCACACAATGTATTGTTGGCTATTAGACCCATGCTACTTTTGACTAGTTTTTTTTTTTTTTTTGTAAAGGGTCACATATGCTTAATTAGTTAAATTTAATTATTATTATTATTTTTTTAATGAAATTCAATTCTTGAATTTTCCCTTTCCTTACACTTCAATTCAAATCCCAATTCAGTTTACTGCAAAGTGTGACCAATTCAGACTACTCACACTCAATATCCAGGAACATACTCTTCTGATGTCCACCAATCCTACTGAGAGCCTCACAGTCAAAGCGTCCCCAGTCAGATAGCTCGACTCCAACAATAGTCAGCATTGATTCGCCATAACGGCCTCGCACCTCCACACGGCCATCTGGACTCTGAAAAAAAATAAAAATAAAAATAAATAAAAATTACAAACACACACACACACACACACACAATATATATATATATATATATATATATATATATATATATATATATATATATATATATATATATATATATATATTACGCTTCACATATTTGAAAAACCGATAAACCCGATAATCAGGGCGTCAAGGTTGTAGGATTATGTATAAAATCGTGTAACAGCAAGATGTGGGGATTAAGGCATGATTCATGAGGACAGATCCAAACCACAGAGTTTTAGAGGATTCATGGGAGGGAAGGGTGCAGAGAGGCTTTTAACACACCTCAAGTGTTTCTTCTGTGATATTTTGCATACAGGCTCTGTGCCAAAGCAAAAAGCCTATACATGCAGGATTTTAAGGAATGATAAGTATGCTACCAAGGATGTTCCAAAAGGTAGGAAGCGTAATTATACCGCCTTCAAAGATACCTTCTAGTAGACAAATTCTAAAGCAGCATGAAATTGCAATCCCAAGCTAAGAGAATCAATCCAAGATGGTTACTGTTAAAACGTTTGGGTTTACTCTTTTTTTTTAAAATTTTTTTTATTCACAATCCTGAAAAATAATGCATTGTGATTTTCACAAAGATATTAAGTAGCACAACTACTGATAATAACAAATAACAAGATTTCTGAAGATCATGTGACACTGGAGTAATGGATGTTGATAAAATCAGCTCTGCCATTATAGGAATAAATACCAGTTTTCTATTTTCAATACATTTAAAAACATATTTTAAAAAAGTTATAATCACAATATTACTGTTTTTACTGTATATCTGTCAAATATAAAATAATTGCAGCCTTGGTGAGTGTAAGAAACATTTTGTCATAAAACATAAAAAAAATCATTCAGAAAAATAATTCCAAGTATTTTTATGCTTAGGGTATTGCAATGCTAGCTAAGCATCATGCTAAAGCCATCCTCTTCTAAAATGAACAGAAATGTCCCTTTGTGTGGAAACTGGTTAGTAAAACACACACACAAAAAAAAACATCCATTTAACTACAGCTTCAAATACATCAGGCTTTTCTGAAACTGGCAAAACAAATGTAGATATATGAGAAAATATGAAACAGCACAATTTCAAAATAGATTATCATCACTGAGTACACTGTCAGTCCCTTAAGAACTACAAACAATCCCAGACCCAGATCTCAGACTGTTTAGCCATCTTAAAAGCAAACAAGTCGAGGAGACATCACACAGACCACAACACTGCTCTGATGTAAATCAACTCTTCAGTTTTTCCCACTGCCCTCTGAAGCGTTCACTGCATAATAAGCAGTAGATGGATGTATGGCAGTGTCAGTTTTGATTAGTGAGAGTGAGCAGTAGTGTGGTTAACGAGAGGCAGTGCATGATGACAGTTTTGAGGCCTGTCTTCCTGTCTCAATACCCCGCTCATCATCCAAGTTGACCAAAATTGCCCTCAGTTAGTCACTCTTCTCCACGCTCATGCTGACACATGCATCACAGCAGCCAGAGCCATTTCCCTGCTGAAAGAAACAGGTCACAGCTTAAAGGGATAATTCATCCCCCAAAAAAGGAAATTCTGTCATTCCAAAGCCGTATGACTTTCTTTCTTCTGTGGAACACAAAAGAAGGAATTTGGAACACTGACTTTCTATGCAATTACAATGAAAGGCTTTCAAGCTTCAAAAAAGATGGAAAAGCATCACATAAAAGTATCATAAAAGCAACCCATATGATTTGCACATTGTATTTCAAGTCTTTTGAAGCCATGCAATAGTTCTGTGTGAGAAACAGAGAAATTTAAATCAGACACCAGATCACAATGTGTACATAAAGACTGGAAAAGTTTGATTTGTGAACAGATCATTCAGACCAATTCATTTAAAAGACCTGATTCAAATGAATGATTCTTTCATGAACCACACACTACTTTTTTTATAACCTTGGCAAACTCACCATTTCATTATGAAAACACCATGGAGAAATGGCTAGATGTCAAGATTTCCAGTGAAAAAACTAAAATCTGAGTCTATTTGTCATCGTTATCTATCAAACTGCATTTGGACTACTTTTGCGATATATTTATGGTGATTTTTATCATCTGTCAACTTCACTCCTCATTTACTTTATTATACTGAAAAGAGTATCCCAACATGTCCTTTAGAAATCTACATTTTGTGATACATGGAATAAACAAAAACTATTTTTAAGTGAACAAATATTTTTTTATTTTTTATTTTTTGGAACATTGTAGTTGTTACAAACAACAAAACAAGACCCACCACCAGATCAAGGATAGGCTGGCCTTAGGCACCACCAGTTCTTCTTTCAGTGGCCCAATCAATAAAACAAATACATCTACATATTAATATAACATAAACTACAGTTCGAAAGTTTGGGGTCAGTAAGATGAAATTAAGAAAAAAATATATACTTTTACTCAGCACACATGCATATATATATATATATATATATATATATATATATATATATATATAGATATATATATATATATATATAAAAGACAATAAAGACTTTTACAAAACAATTTCAAATAAATGCTGGCCTTTTTAACTTCTTCATTCATTGCAGAATCCTGAAATAAATAAAAAACGCAGTTTCCACAAATATGGTTTCAGTGGTTCAACTGGTTTTTGTAATAAGACATTGTAATAACATTGTAATAAGACACTGTAACATTGTAATAACATAATAAAAATAAATAAATCTCGAGCACCAAATCAGCATATTTCTGATTTCTGAAAGATCATGCGACACTGAAGACTGTAGTAATGGCTGCTGAAAATTCAGCTTTGCTATCAGAGGAATAAATTACACTTTGAAATTGTTTAGAACAAAAAAACAGTTATTTTAAATAAAAACAGTTCATTTTAGAATATTACTGTGTTTACTGTATTTGCTTGATCACATGAATGCAGCCTTGGTGAGCATAAGAGATGTTTTCAGAAACATTTAAAGATGTTACTGACCCCAAATTATCAAGCATGTAGACATCGAGTGAGTCATACTATTCTAGGCTTTTAATTGGCCCCCACAGACTGTGCTAAAGTGCCAAATGTCAAATCTCTCTCCGCACAGCTCTACCATTAAATTCATTCCTTGCAGTGAATGGTGTCCATTTTGAACTCTTACTTTAACCGTTCAGAGTAAAACGGAAGGGAGGCAAGAGGCTCCCAGATCAATTGTTTGCAACTTTTGAATTCTGAGCACAGGTTCAGTCCCGGCCCCCGTGTAATTGTAGCAGACTAACTCCCCTACCTTACCTCCACATCCCCACAACTCTAAAAGAGCAGCTTAAATCAAACTCATTTTGTTCATACTGAGTGGCGGCAAGCGTCGCTGCTCTCCTACACCTCTTTGTATGAATCCTCTTTTATTTCCCAGCCATGCAGGCTATTTTAATCGCTATTCGAGCTGCTCTTGCTAGATTAACTGTGATGGGGAGTCTTTTCTCAGTTCCTCCCTGGAGTCAGGCTCCGTTTGCCTCTATTGTTGATGCCAACAACCCACCTTTCACAGAATTCCAATGATCTTTGACAGTTTCTGTTCCCATCATCTGTCCTGCCTGGCCGCTGCAACCGCATTTGCCATTCTGCAGGCCGCATTCACATTCAACACAGATACGGAGCATGCCGTTAGGAAATGCAGAGCATTATTGGAGGACAGAAAGCCTTCTTCAGCCATCAACCAGTACACAGACTGAGCGTGCCTCAGGGCTGTGTCTCTGCCTGCTAGTCTATTATATCCTCTAATGTCCATGACTATTACAGTGGGCTTGAGCAAAGACTGAACGTCACACATATCCGGCAGTTAATGTGCTGGTAAAATGCTGCATTGTTTAGTGATTGAGAGGAAATGGTGGAAGAAATACTCTGCAGATACAATACATTGTGGAAAATATTTTTTTGAAGCTGTAAATCTAACAAAGATTATCGGAGTACATTTGACAAGTACTGTAAGTACTATTTCAGTCTTTCTACTTCTTAATTTCATGTTTAATTCAGTGGGATTTTTTTCTCTTGTTGTGCCAAACTTATTACAACATCACATTAACTCTCATCACATGAAGACAACAGACTACCATTCAAAAGTTTAATGCCAGTAAAATTACGAACAACAACAAAAACAACAACACTTATTTGGCATGGATGCATCAAATTTACTAAAAATCTTGTTTCATACAAACGCAGCTGCTGCCATTTTGCTACAATTGTTTTGTGCACTGTAATGGATTATATGAAAACTAACAAACTGGTAAGATTTTAAAACATTTTCATCTTAAATCTTTTATTGCCTTAATTATTTATGTGGTAAAATGTTGTCTAATAAGTGGTTTGACTGCGTCGTTTCCCTTAAATGTCCTTCTAGTTTGAACTTGCTGTTTGCTTGCAACTGCTGTGTTCACGGATCAAAATTGAATGTCTAATTGTTTACTTATGTGGCAAGTAGCCATGTAATAAGTGGGATAATGTACATCAAGTCGGTTGATCTCCCGGAATAAACCCCTTCAGGCTGATACAAGACCCCTCCGCTCCTGATCACCCTGTCTGGGTTTATAACAACTGGCTGGATGTACATTATCCCTTACTTACTGTATATTTTACAACATTTTCAAATAAATGCAGCTTTTGTGGGCATAATAATCTTATTTACTATAAGATAATATTGTACCTTATCTCCATCTGAAAAGCTGTGTCCGTCACTTGCTCTCCTCCAGGAGATTTCAGGCAAAGGTTCGCCCTCAGCCTTGCAGGAGATCATAGCAGCACTGCCTTCCACAGCCGTCACGTTCCTTAGCTTAGTAATGTGAGGCTGGACTGCAAGAGAGGGGCAACAGAGGAATGTGACAAAGACAAAAGAGAAAGATACTGAACTGGAAAAAAAAACTCAAGCTTAGATTACAATAGTCATAAGATATCTGCCACTGCCTTTACACACAGCACAAATCCTATAGCTGCGATGTAAACATCTTTTCATTTGAGAATAAAGATGTAATATGTACAGGTGCATCTTAATAAATTAGAATGTCGTGGAAAAGTGCATTTATTTTAGTAATTCAACAAATTGTGGAACTTGTGTATTAAATAAATTCGAAGTAGTTTAAGTCTTCGGTTCTTTTAATTGTGCTATTGTCAAGAGGAAAATGAGAAACAAGAGACCAAAATATGCAGATGAGCTGAAGGTCACTGTCAAAGAATCCTGTGCTTCCATACCACCTCAGCAGTGTCACAAACTGATCACCTCCATGCCACGCTGAATTGAGGCAGTAATTAAAGCAAAAGGAGCCCCTACCAAGTATTGAGTACATGTACAGTAAATGTAATATTTTTTTTATTGGTCTCATGAAGTATTCTAATTTGTTGAGATTGTAAATTGGTGTTAAATGTTTTTTGTTAAATGTGAGCCAAAATCATCGCAATTAAAAGAACCAAAGACTCAAACTACTTCAGTCTGTGTGCATTGAATTTATTTATAGAGCTCGAGTTTCTCTTAATTGTCTCATTAATCTTTCGCCTTTTACTAAAGATTTCCGTGTAGGGGAGCTTTTGCGAGTGACCTGTATTTTTGGGTGCTCTGCTCACAGCAGAGCTACATTTCATCTTGGGGAGTTGTGGCCTAATGGTTAGAGAGTTGGACTCCCAATCGAAAGGTTGTGAGTTCGAGTCCCGGGCCGGCAGGAATTGTGGGTGGGGGGAGTGCATGTACAGTTCTCTCTCCACCTTCAATAAAACAACTTAGGTGCCCTTGAGCAAGGCATCGAACCCCCAACTGCTCCCCGGCGCTGCAGCATAAATGGCTGCCCACTGCTCTGAGTGTGTGTTCACAGTGTGTGTGTGTGTTCTGTGTGTGTGCACTTCGGATGGGTTAAATGCAGAGCACAAATGCTGAATGTCACGTCACTTATTTATTTAAAACATGAGTTTCACAATTTGAGTTGAATTACTGAAATAAATGAACTTTTCCGCGACATTCTAATTTATTGAGATGCACCTGTATACATACCAAAAATATTTTTTTTCCTTTGGACACTCTGAAATATCTACTACTCAACGGTTTCTCTTTCAGAGTACATATTGCACTTGGGTGACGATTCAGTAAATTTCAGACTGAACTTTGAGTCAACAGCATCATTCTGGTCTGACAATCAACAATCTTTCATGGGCACGCAACTGAAAAAAACAAACAAAACATAATATTGCAGAAAGGTCTGCATTTTGAGGTTCAGAAAAAGAGACAGCGCATTGACAAGCACAACACATCTGTTGCTATCTGAATCTAACAGGCTCCCACTGGTAAATAAACATTAGTAAACTGCAGGGGTTGTGTGGCATAGGAATACTTAAGATTCTCATCATAAATCTATGATAAGGCTTGTCTTGTGTAGCAACGCTCATTAGTAGGGTAGCTGATGTACAACAGCGGCAGCCTTCAAGCAAAGAGGTGACACCATCGCAGCGTTTAACCTGATAAATATACATAAAAAAATGCTTTCCCGCAGGGCGCACAATAATAGCGGATAAATAAAAGAGAACGGCAGAACAGAGGAAAAAATCTTATCAGCATAATCTCTTTCTCTTTCTATGTTGACATTAGGGATTAAATCAACTAACAATTAATCTAAGAAATGAGCATGATCCTAACGATAAAGACTGATTTGCATTTAGATGTTCTTCAGGAACTACATGTTCATATCCATGCAAACAGATGCAGAAATCCACTTTTTAACCACCTTTTTTTTAAAAACATATTTGTCAATAGACAGCAAATGCAATGTCAAAGAGTTTCATTTCACAATTTGAACAATAAATCATCATTAATAAGAAGTTACATAGCGGTCATAACACCGCCAGGAAAAACCCAAAAACATATCAGTAGATGGCAACGGTGCTGAGATAAAGCGTAATGAGGCAATCCAGCGCTAGAACCTTGGGATGCCATTCATTAAAGCCAAAAACTAGTTTTATGCGCATGCAGGAAACGCAGAAGAAGCGTGCCTAGCTGAGTGGAAACCCTAGCAGCCTTCGCTCTGTTAGCTGTCAGGGGTCATAAAGGAAAGTTACAACTTGGATTCACACCACGCTTTGCAAAACAAAACTCTCATCCAATAACGGAGGCTCATTTAAATGAGTTGCTTTGAAGAATACCCTTTGCTTGCACATGGAAAGTATTCTGATGACTACAGAATAAATCTCCATACATTTACATGAGCAGACAAGGTGCTATCTGAATAATCGGTTAAATGTTGGCAGCCTCATGAAAATCGAAATCAAAATTCCTTCCCATAAAGAATATGTCACCCATTCTCAAGCAATTTAGGCCATCTGTTTATGGAAGAAAAGCATGTCTCATGGCCGGACTGGAAAAGTGAAGCACATGGATGTAGCTGTCAATCACCTTTCAAAAACATCAGGGTTCCTGCTGTTGCACTAGCCATAATGAAGGTAGAAAGGTTTTTTTTTTCTTCTTTCTCAGGAGCCATGGATGCTGACAATTATACAAACTACTTCATTCAACTATAGCCTAAACTAGTGTCCAGAAAGACACGCAAATGGGTCATCTTGCATGTAAGCCATAAGATCAAGATATATTAATGTGTATATAATTCTATAATAATATACATTGAATTTATTTAAAATGTACACTACCATTCAAGTTCAAGGGGTAAGCATTTAATTTCATTTATTTTAGAAATTATACACATTCAACTGATAAAACACTTTCTATTCATAAAAAAAAAAAAAAAAAAACTAATACAATGATTTTCAACATAATAATAAGACCACCAAATGCCTGCTGAAAATGAATTTGGCCAAGAATAAATGAAAATGGAAAACATGAAAACAGAAAATAATTACATAAAATAGTAATAACATTTCACAATATTACTGTTCTTACAATATTTTGATCAAATAAATGTGGCCTTGGTGAGCATAAGATATTTATTTTATAAACAATAAAAAATGAAATAAAATATTGCGGATACCATGCATATGAATGGTAGTGTATATTGCAATTTTGTTTTATTTCTTAATCTTTTACTTTTAGAACTGTGCCTATCACCCCACGTTCACTCCACATGTAAATGCTTTAATTTGTAGCTCTTATTGTAAGTGTATATTTTAACATTAAAAAATATACCCCCCCCCCCCCCTCCCACCCCTAGCAATTTCAGAATGTAAACACGTGAGCTGATTTTTTATACTTATGGTTTTGATGCACATGTAAACATACTCAATGACTCACAACTACAATTATCACCACATAACCCAAAACTCAAAGGGAATAACAAACACAATAGCACTAGTGCAAAATATGCAGTCAAATGGTAAACAATGTGGTTCTATTTAACATGATTTATTCATGCCGTTGTACATGTTGGACACATTACATCATAGTAACAACTTCTGGGAGATGTGCCACAGTTATGAGCAGAAATATATATATATTTTTTAAATAAATAAATAAAAGGAAAAAAGATGAAAAATTAGAACCTAATCCTGACAAATTCTGGCCTTTTCCTCTCTTTATATACTAGTCTATTGTTTGAGATAATTAATTTTCGAATTATGTAATGGTTTTAGGTCTTTCAAAATTTGAGCAATAATTTTGACAGGACTACAATCTCGCTTAGTCTGACAGGTAAAATCCTATTTAGTGGATGAAGAGTTATGTAACCCAATAGAAAAAGGATTTCTCACCAAAAACCTTGAGGAACAGTTCATGCTCTACTTCTCCTGCCTTGTTAAAGGCTTTGCAGGTGTAGGAGCCCCCGTCGTCCTGTTGAATGTTTCGAACTGTGAGCGTGGTACCTCGAGCTCTCATTACATACCGCTCCGATTCCTGGAGCTGCACTCCCTTCCTGACAAAGCACACATATACAACACATGTTAGTTGAACAAAGCCGAAATTCCCAACACTGTGGAATAATTTGTATCACAAGAAGAAAATCTCCCTGCCCAGCCAATCAAAAATACTGTACATAATGCAGATGTAGGAAGCAAAGAAACGGCAGGTGATGGGTTATTCATCATACATGGAGATACAACATTTCAGTATATTCTGTTACATTCAATATACATACCATATAGGTATGCCGTCGAGGTGGAGACAGAATAATGCAATATTTTTTGGAGAAGATTACAGCGCAGCTTCAGACTGTCATAATGTTAGGAAAGGAAGGAACGGAAATGAAATCTATTTAAAGCAGAGAGACCTGTGTGGCTACAGGAAATGGGGAGAAGGGAATCAAATCACACCTTCTCTGGCTATACAGAAAGAGGGAACAGAGAGACGGATGCTCCATTCCAGTCGCTGCTTACAACAAAATTATTAAAACTGAGCAGATGTTTCTCAGCCAGAGGACATTACGACACATTAATTGTAGTGACGCTAATTGTACACGAGTCTCACTGGTGCAAGCAAGTGCAGGACTCAAGGGCACAATACTAATAAACCAGGCTCGTGATCATAGTAACTTTCCAGTCTACGTATTGTACCTTTTAGTATCAACTCTCAGAGCAACATACGTTTTTCAATCTGGTTCTCATGAGAGCACCTGGAGATTTGGTTTGGTGCTCACATTGCAAAATGCTAAATTGCAAAATTGTTTTCCAGGTAAATAAAAAAGGAAGAAGCTTTGTTTAGAATGCAAAAGTAAGTGAAATAAATAAATAAAATCTTTTCACGTCACATTCTGACAAAATACATTTAACAACGACTGCAATGTTGCTCACTGTTAAAAAACTTGGTCAGTTTTAGTATATTAAGATGTTTAACTTACATTTATTTATAGCATTTTTTAAATTTTTATAAATTATTATTATTATTATTTTAAATAAATACACTGAAATACACTTTACTTCCTCCACAGTCCTTTTGTAGGCACCAGTAAACATGCTAAATTAAATTAAACTATCAGGTTTTAGCAGACGTAATCTAATTGGTAGTGCTTCTGTCATGTCTCAGTGTATCAGTGAGTGGTTTGGTTAGGCTCATTCATTAAAGGTCAACGTGTGAGAATGCTTGGCAGAAATCGCTTCCATCTCGCTCATTCTCATCCAAGCTGGAGGTAATTACAATGATTGAGAGCCTGCAATCAACGAATTGGACCGCTGTCACTCAAAGCCCACACATTAAGGATGAAATAAATGTGTCCATTCCCAGTCATCACAGCTCTTTCTTGGCTGCGATACCTTGTTCCTGCTCTTCAGTTTTTGCATGATACCTTAACTCATTGAAACTCTTGGGGCCAGTTTTACTAAACAGGGCAAATTACCGTGAGAGCACAATTCCAAAATGGCGCCGATCGGAGGGGAAATTTCTACAAGTGATTTACTAACAATGCGCAAATTAAAGAACACAGATGCAACATCTCATTTACATAACGCAAATAAAGAAGCCACAGTACGCTGAAAAGAATCAGAGGAAAAAATTAAGGTTTACTGCAAGTTTTGATAGACTGGTTCAAAGTGGTCATTCAAAGTGGTCTTTTATTTCCTGAAGCAAATTAAAAATAACATGGCTTGGCAAATTATATGTTTGGAAAATGTGTTATTTTTTTCTGGCATTCAAAATAAATACTGTATGTGTGGAAAAAACTCTTCTCCCTTCTACCAATGCGCTCTCAGTTTTCTGTGGTGCTTCCTCTTAGCAATAATAATTGCAGCCATTTCAAGCACAAAATAGTTTAAGACATATTTTTGGGCGTTAAATAATAGTGCAAATGCCAGTAATTTGACAAGCGCAAACGTCAATAAATCACATTGCGTGATTCATTTGAATACTCCTCTCCAATAACTTTTGTGTCTAAAAGGGAAACTCCTAAAAATACATATTCAATAAGGTCAGGCACAAAAATAACTGTGTCCACACCTTTTCAGTGCTAATTCATCACTGCGCATCTTAACCTGACAGTACTATTTTAACGGCAAAAGACAGTTTGCGCTGGCACAAGCTGTTAGTAAAACTGGCGCTTGATTTACAAGGAAAAAAAAAATCTGTTCTTGTATTAAATTTAAAAAAAAAATAAAAAAATCAGGTGTGGTTAAATAATTATATAAAGGTTTCAAAATGTTTTAGGGATAATAATACATTTAAAATTAAATAATAAATATAATAAAAATAATTTTCTGATTAGTTTTATAATCAAACTTAAAGTTTAGCAACCGAAAGCATTAAATACATAGAAATTGCCTTGTTTATACTCTATATTATTTGTCTTATTTCTATATAATTGTAAATAAACCACCAGTATGCTCTGATTTTGCAGTGAGGGTGATAAATTTGTCATACCTGTGCCAGGTAACATCAGGTTCAGGTGAGCCGTAGGCCCGGCAGGTGAAGGTCACAGATTCTCCATAGTCCGCAGTGGCGTTAAAGGACTGCTGTGGCACAGAGACGACCGGCGGAACTGTTTGAGAAAGAAAAATATGATATGCCGTTTCTGTCACCTCTGAATTTTGCTAATACACACACTTGTCATTTCTAATTTTTCAGTGTGAAATCTCTCGGAAGTTTTCATGTTATTTCTCAAATGTTCTAGTCTCAACAAATACTTATTCAAATGACATTCATTCACAAGCCATCAACATGTTCTCATGTCCTGGGAAATACTGGTTGACAGCATGTGGCACACACTGAGCTAAATTAATACTCAAATGCCTTTTTCTTGAGATCAAATTTCTCTGTACAAATTCTGATCACGCTGAAAAATTGCCAGTTTTAGAGTATATGACAACACGACTGCTGTATCCTCCAGTAATGTAGTGAGTTTTCATTTATATTCCAACACACACAGGCACAGCAGTTGATAGAACTAACTCTTTATTCACTCACCTTCATCTCCAGCGCATACAGATCATCAACAACGTGATCGCACTCAAAATGCATCCTCACAAGCCAGAAAAAGAATGAATAAATACATCAGCCACACTGTGTGTCTAAACTAAATCAATAAATCCTGAGCAGTCCACTTAATTAAATAGTGAAAGGTCATTGGAGAAAGACCTCGGAGTCAAACAAGAGGTCAACCTGGATGCCCTAAAAAAATTCCACTAACAATCTCACAAAATATATAAAGTATATTTTTTCAGAGCTCATATTCATGAAAATATTGACTTTTCTTTGTCGATCTTTGTAAAGTGACTGTTTACAGCTGAAAGTATATGCGTGTATGTCTATTAAAGCTCCATATGTGAACTCCAAGGTCAGGTATATAGCAATTTTCATTGGTATAGTCTATTATGGGAATATGAAATGATTTGAGTGAGAATTTTTATTTTTCCATCTCTGCAGAGAACCGTAAGGTGATAAAGTAATTTCAGGCTGAACCTAACCCAATTTCCACTCGTTCAGAAATTATTCCGCCATGCCCTTCAGAATGAGGTAATTCACCTGAGATGGAATGACGTTCAAATAGTTTCAGTAATAGGCAGCAATGTTCTTCTGCAAACTTCCTACACCGATTTTTAAATACAGCATTTTTGTTCCCTTTTGCAATTTGCTGGTTTAGGGAATGGATGGAGCCATCCTGTCTGGAAAAAAGGAATCATTTTGAGTTATTGAGACTGGTTTAAAGACATAACACAATTTAATGGAGTGTGCGCCGGGGTAAAAAGATTAGATTAAATGGATGTTTTATTCATGGTCACTTTCAGCCTGACTTGGCAGTATATTAACACATCCCTCTCAACCTCTATTAGAAATCATAAACGCACACACTATTTGCTTTTCCCTCTGCACATTATGGGTCATTCATTAGGTAAACCCAAACTGCTGACAGCCAAGTTCAAATTAATGCCATGATTGTTTTGCCATTTGCCATTTGTCTTCAGAGCATCAATGGCGTGCATTACTAAGAGTTTTTTTTTTTTTTTGGATGAAATGACAGCCGCTGAGGTGATGGAGATCATCATCATTACGGCTGGGGTTCAATCTCACAACAGAGCAGCTCAGCAAGCTTTATCCACTCTCCGGGGTTAAATAGTTCCAGCCTTGGAGGCAGTCCTACAATTGAACTGCTGGTAATGAGGGTGTCTGTGATTGGGCAGCTCAAAGATCACACTCAGGGCACTGCAGATTTGTCCATTTTTATCTTTCCTTTGAATTTGATCATAAATGTACTTTTTTTTCCATACTTAAAAGGGATAGTTAACATCATGCTGTTCCAAACCCATATGACTTTTGTCTCCTGTATAATAAAGAAAGGAAAAATGTTTAATTGTACATTTTGTCAGAATAAAAGTAGCATAAAACTGAGCCGTATGACTTGGCAGCAATATCTGGCAACTATGCAAGTCATCTTAAGTCAAATGATAGCTTTATTTGAGAAAGAAATTGAATTCAACTCTAGAGGGCACTCCGTTCTGTACCTTGCCATTCACTCAGGACTCCATTTCCCATAATCATTTGCCTGGACTCATCAAGTGCATCACCCGACTCTCATCTGATCTCATCATCATTTCACAGCTGTCTCACATTAGTAGGACTATAAGAATAGCACACACACTCTCTGTCTTTACTGGTGATTGAATGTTTAGTCCTTCTGTGTTTCCTAGTTTCTGTGTTCCTAGTTTTGTCTTTCTCGAGTTTTGATCCTTGGACTGTTAGCTTGTTTTTGATTGTCTGCTGCCTGCCCTGACCATTGCCTGTCTTGTTGGATTACTCTTTATGCTCTTTTAATAAAGTCTGCAAATAGAAACCCCACTTCGTCGTCACGACTCCCATTGTTACAGTTTTTTTCCCCTTTAACCCACAATTCTATTTTATCACTTCATATCATATTTGGAACTTTTAATTTTTTAATTTTATTTTTTTGCAATACTTTTGTAAGGTTAAGGTGGTTTCATTGTACAGTTACTGCATGAAAAAAAACTACAACAAAAACACAGTCTTAAGGATTTCCCTTCTCTTTTTCAGAAGGAAAGTCAGGCATAGGTTTGTAATGACTTCTAAGCAGTTAAATAATTACAGATTTTTTATTTTCTCAGTAAACTATCCCTTTATATTTTACATGTGGTGCACACACACTGTGGAATTGTGCTAAGAGTCATGGAGGAAACACACACACACACTGCATAGCACTGGGCAGGGCTGGGCTGTCATGCACCGAATTGGTTCCAACAAGATTATCATTGACTTTCTTGCCAATCGATGCCTATTTTCCAAAGGCAGTAATCTAATTTAACCTATTCCCAGATACGCATGCCCAACTGAAACAGCTCTGCTAATGTGAGACACAATTGGGCATTAAGACATCAAATCAGTCCAGAAAACCATCTAACATAGACTGAATTGACCTTTAGCATCAACAGTTACACACTTTCAAAGGCTAATAATTCAGCTACAAATAAAAATGGTGATAAAACAGATATTTTGAAGTACAAAAATCTACTGGAACAAAAACCACTGAGATCTCTTTAATATCTTAATTGTTCCTCTGAGGCAGAGGTGAGATTAAATAGAAGTTTAGCAACTGCTGCTTATGTTTCCTGCTTCTCAATTTTTTTCTCATGGGAACAAACATCTCAAAACATCTCAGTAATATTTATATGGATTCAAACATGTATGGTAATTATTAACTTACTGGACTTACACTTTTGTTCAAAAGTCTGTGGTCAGAAATATTATTTGTTTCATTATTAAAAAAACATTTGCATTTATTTATGTAATGTATATAGCATATATTTCAAACAAATGCTGTTCCTTACACATAAATACAACATCGCACAACACTGATAATAATAAGAAAGCAAATGAGCAGAAAATCTGAATATTAGAATGATTTCTGAAGGATCATGTGACACTGAAGTCTTGAGTAATGGCTGCTGAAATTAAGTTTTACCACCACAGAAATAAATTAAATTATATATATCATTAAAAAAAAATTGACCCCCAGAACTCTTGAATGTTATTGTATGCCATTCCAATTAATTACCTCATTTAATTTTTTTTTTTTACTACTACTAAATAATGTTACAAGAAATATCAGCAACAATATTGACACTTTTATGCAATACTTGAGAAAAAAAATCGAAGCTATTCAACAAATTCCAGTGCTGCTCATTTATGTACACTAAATAAAACTGCATAAGAAATAATCTCAGTTTCTTGAAGACATTTTCATTTAATTTCTCTTCATATCTATATTCATATACACATATCACGCAGGGGCCGGGGAAAGCTAAGCTCTCTGCAGCCTAACTCACACATTAAAGCCACAACATTACATGTATTACAGAGACGCTGTTTAGTATGTATGGTCTAGGCATTTCAAAGTCATCTCAAAGTGTCCAGACTTTTCAAACGACAACATGCATCCGGCAAAAGCGGCTAGCTTTGAAAAGATCAAAACGTCTCCTAGAGGACAAAGACATATTAATTTTGTATTCCCTATCTAACACTTATCTGACCAGGGGCTTCAGAACAGCCCTGCAGAGTGGCATTTATTTTATGTCGGTCTCTGATATGTGTTGTCATGTCGGCTGGATTATCGGTCATGCCTCATTGAGCACCATGATTGGATCAGCAAGGAAAATATCAGAAGTAAACTAAACAGACACCCGTTCATGTTCGCTATCATCGCCTTAGACAAGGACACGCAGACGGGATGATGTCACTGCACTGTTTCCTTCCCATCAGACAGCACAGGGCTAATGTCACTGAGATAACAGGATGTGCGTGGCTTTCGTCTGAAAGATAGGGCTGTAACGAATTTATGCTTAAAGGAACAGTTCACTAAAAATGGAAAACATAAATGTAATGTGTTATTTAACCAGACAGATCTCAGGAATGACTACTGGATCCATATTAGTTTCCCAAACTCACCGTTAACCACCAGGATGATGTCCCGGAAGTCGATCTCTCCTCTGGCCTCGACTCTTGCCTCACAGCGATATACTCCTTCATCTGCTTTAGTTACTCTCTGGACTTGCAAATTATTGTTTTGTAGGAGCTGAAACTCTGGAGAACAAAATATTTGATGGTGTGTTAATGAAAAGCTAATTTTGTCTTCAAAGGAGCTATATTTATTGCTGGCTGAAATCACATTTATAAGGTAATCCTTTACAACAATAACAATTTAAACATAAATAAAACATTTTTGACAATTTTTTCCCATTTCTCAAATCAGCTCCAGAGCAGCTTGAGCTCAACAATAATTTTCGACAATTAAAGTAACAATACGTATTTATCTCGGCAAAGGTGTGCTTTACAATGTAGGTGATAGGCAGTATATTTGGCAGATTACTTACTCTCAGTATCTTCAATAATCTCCACATTGTTGTAAAACCAGGAGACCACAGGAACGGGGGAGCTGGTGACATCACAGACCACTTCAGCCACGTCACCCTGTCGAAACTCCTGAGGTGACCTCACATCTCTGAACGTCAGCTTCTCTGTGGGTCAGGGAGGAGAAACATTTTGTAAAAAAAGCTCCTAATGCACATTAGCATTCAAAAGTTTGGGATCAGTAAGACATTTTTTAAATAAATTAATACTATTTACTTCTTTTTTTTACTTCTTTTTTAAGGTTAATTATGTTACTTGCAATTTTTGGTAATTGTCTGTAAAATGTAATACAAATTTCTGAGCAAAAATGGTTTTAACACCATTTCTTTCTGTGAACACTCTTACACTATGTCATGGTACTTTTCAGGTGTGGGTGACCTCAAATCTTCCTTGTGAAAATTGTTAAGAAGGTTACTTTGGAAATGTCACAGGTTACAGATTACAATAATAATAATAAAAAAAGAAGAAAAAAAAGAAAAAAAAAGAAAAGAAAACATTATTAGTGAATTGTTGGCCTTCTGGAAAGTATGTTCATTTACTGTACATGTTCTCAATACTTGGTAGGGGCTCATTTTGCTTTAATTACTGCCTCAATACAGCGTGGCATGGAGGGGATCAGTTTGTGGCATTGCTGAGGTGGAATGGAAGCACATGATTCTTTGACAGTGACCTTCAGCTCATCTGGATTTTTTGGTCTCTTGTTTCTCATTTTCCTCCTGACAATACCTCATAGATTCTCTATGGGGTTCAGGTCTGGTGAGTTTTTGCTCCATGGAAATTTAACCAACTTTTGGTGCTTTTGGCAGTGTAGGCAGATGCCAAATCCTGCTGGAAATTTAAATCAGCATATTCAAAAAGCTGTTCAACAGAAGGAAGCATGAAGTGCTCCAAAATTTCTTGGTAAATGAGTGCAGTGCCTTTTGTTTTAAAAAAACACAATGGACCAACACCAGCAGATGACATTGTACCCCAAATCATCCCAGACTGTGGAAACTTAACACTGGACTTCAAGCAACTTGGGCTATGAGCTTCTCCACCCTTCCTCCAGACTCTAGGACCTTGGTTTACAAATTAAATACAAAACTTGCTCTCATCTGAAAAGAGGACTTTGGACCACTGGGCAATAGTCCACTTCTTCTTCTCCTTAGCCCAGGTAAGACGCCTCTGACGTTGTCTGTGGTTCAGCAAATTCCTTGACACATCTGTGTGTGGTGGCTCTTGATGCCTTGACCCCAGCCTCAGCCCATTCCTTGTGAAGTTCACTCAAATTCTTGAATCTATTTTGCTTGACAATCCTCATAAAGGCTGTGGTTCTCGGTTTGTTGTGCATCTTTTTTCTTCCACACTTTTTCCTTCCACTCAACTTTCTGTTAACATGCTTGGATACAGCACTCTGTGAAAAAGCGAGCTTCTTTGGCAATGAATGTTCGTGGCTTACCCTTCTTGTGATGTTTGTCTTCTGGACAACTGTCAGATCAGCAGTCTTCCCCATGATTGTGTAGCCCAGTGAACCAAACTGGGAGACCATTTTTAAGGCTCAGGAAACCTTTGCTGGTGTTATGAGTTGATTAACTGATTGGCATGTCACCATATTTTTTAATTGTTGAGATGGTGGGTTTTTGTTAAATGTGAGCCAAAATCATCACAATTAAAAGAACCAAAGACTTAAACTACTCCAGTATGTGTTCATTTAATTTATTTAATACACAAATTTCACAATTTGAGTCGAATTACTGAAATAAGTGAACTTTTCCACAACATTCTAATTTATTGGAATGTACCTGTACTTGCATCTAACAATGCCTTAGAATTTTTTTCTCAGTAACTATAATAGATTAGTTAGATTTATTTTGCAAGTAAATTATGTAACACCATTACACACCATAAAATACCCCAAATTAAAACAAAACAAACATGTCTGATCAAGCTGCATGCTGCCAGTTGTTCTGGATGGGGCTGTATGTTGTGGAAGTTGTACGGATTTAATTTGTAACACGTAAAATCCAAGTGGTATGAAGACAAAAGAAAAAACACATGAGGGCTTTGGAGAACTAGTTCAGACCCCCCCAGTGTGGAAACCAAAGAAAAAGCAAGGAAAAACAAGGGACATGTCAACACCTACGTCTGCTTTTCATAAATCAGGTGTGCTTCCACATCGTCTCTGATTATTTGTAATTCACAGCCACATTCTGACACACCAAAACCACATTTTGTTTGTGTGGGAAGCTGCTGTAAACATCTGCTACACCACAGTATAAGAAAATGTGTCTTCAGAGGACTGAAAGAAAGATGCAGCACACCCTCATCAGCACAGCGGCTCTGTGTATTGATCTGTGAGTCATGTCTGTTTACACACAGCTCCCACTGCTCTAAACACAACTTCTAATGGAACATAGGCAAATGCCAAGCTTGGAACAAAGTCAGCCACAGAGAAGCAAGATTGTGAAATATCTCCTGGAATTTTACAAGATCTACTCATTAAACACACTGAGGATTAAAATAACATTCTCATACACTTAAAAAAACCCAGAAAGACAGAGAATCTGGTGAACATTTCACATAGCCTTGTTTTACCCATGTGATTTAAGCCTTTGAAGAGAAACATTTCCTTTCTTTTTCACTTTGTCTGGACTTGGCATCTCTTGCTTTCACTCTTGCTCTTTATTACTTTTAGTCACCTCTTCCCCATTAATTCAAGAGTTTATCAAAGTAATACATTAAAGTGTGTTTCCAAAAGGAAAGTTTCACTCAAAGTTTCACTCAAAGATTACAATTCTGCCATTATTGTCACTATTATGTTGTTTTAAACTTTTTTCTTCTTTTGTGAAACATATAAGAAGAAACTGAGATGGTTGCTATTTTTCATTTCCAGTACAGTGTACGGGAATTAAAGCCATCATTAAAATATATATCCATAGATCATAGATCATAGATCCAAATGATTGATTTATAAATAGGGCTCATGAATCTTAATAGATCTACTGCAGGGATTTAAGTATTCAGTATTTTTGTCTTTTTTTTCCAAGTACAAACATTTTTAAATCAAGATGCATTCACTTGAGAAGCTAAATGATGTACAATAAGATATTAAACCCGGTTTTTCAAAATTAAGTGAGTTTACGCTTAAAATACTTAAATATCCGCTAAAGGGGTAAGAAAAATAAAATTAATTCAAAAGGAAAACGTTTACTCTATATTTAATAATTACAATATTGTATTAATATAATATTAATATTTTTAATTCCTATACATTTAATGTAGATTTAAAAAAAATGAATATATTATGTCATTTTGCATTAAAACAAGACAAAAAGCACTTTTTGCATTGAATCTATAATGAGCTCACTGGAAAAAATCACTGCATATTATAATTCACTGAATTTCAGTCTCATTTAACTATAGTATGACTTCAAAAGACTTGGAAAATTATGATACTTTTATAGCACTTTCGCATCTGTTTTATTCCCAATACATTATATTTGCATAAACCACAACTACTACTTTCTGTACAAATTTCTCTGCTCCACAGAGGAAAGAAAGAAAGAAAGCGAAACTATTCTCCCTCGTCCTTGTTTCTTTTTTCCTCTCAATAATACTAGTTTTTTCTCGGTCATGTGGTGGCAGCTGTCTCGTTGTTGGGGAAATTACATTTAGCTTTACATCAACAGATTTGTCAAACATCTTTGGATGGAACACGTCCATTTCCCCTGCATTGTGAAGCTCTCTTTGAAAGCTTTTGGATGTCCCCTATTCACAGGGAAAATCAAAACAGCCATTTCAATGGCAGCGTTTCCAGTGGTGGAGGGGTTTTTGCGCTAACACACATAATGTCCTTAGCTATGTAATGGATTCCCACATAGTTGTGCCAAGATGTTGTTCCATTGTAATTTGCATCAATATACAGTTTTCTTGAATTGCTTTTATAGCCAGGATATGTAATAGCATGCTTCCTTGTATTATGCTAAATAAATCTCAATGTAAATGTATGATAATTTCAGGGTAAAAGTTTGCATCAAATATAATCTCCAAAGAGAACAAATGGACAGATGGAGTGTTACTGAATCATTTTTTTCTTCAGGTGCAATTTTTTTCTGATATCTTTGTATTGATTTCAGCCATGGCTGAAACTGGAATGATGTACAGTATGTTACTGGAGAAAAACAAACTTTAGAGGAAATTCTTGAGTGTACCTTAGATGACAAGCTATTTCAAGCTATTTTAAAACAACCCATCTTAAGAAACGCGAACATCACTGTCGGAACTTTACTTCCACATATGAAAAGCCTGCTTGCTTTTTTTCTCTGTTTATTTGTAAAATAGAGCAAAAAAGACAATTATCTAGGTATCTCTAGCTGGTCTCTCGGCACAGATGTGAGTCTGGGCTTTGACAGTGAAGGGATGTTGAAAGGGACAGCATCCCCACCGCTCAGAGAACACAGGCGCGCCAGGAAGCCTGGTATCCCCTGGGTGGATTCTGTTTGCTGAGTGCCATGAGCATGAGAGACAAAAGCTGCTTGCTTTTCATGCTGAAGAGCCCCACACTGTTGATTTAGATTTAGGATCTACATTCTTCAAATACTCTAATTGATTCGGTCTCTAAGCACAAACAATTTATAGTAAACACTTTAAAATGTAACAACAATGTGAAAAGATTTGTTGTGTTCTGATTCACTGAAGTTCAATTCTGGCTCATTCCATTTTCGGATCCCTTTATGTCTCCTCACTCACGCTAAACTTGTCAGCACATGTTTGAAAATGCATGTCTCTAAAATGACCAAGGTGCACAATGACAACAGAAGATGTATCTTACATGTTGTTCCTGAAGTCAAAATAATCCAAAATTTTGGCCTTAGTAAAATTTGTACTTGTTATGTAAAACGCCTGTGCTCCACAGAGATCTGATCTCATCATCATCCAATCTGCCTGGAATGACATGAAGAAACAGACAAATACTAAGACAGAATAAATGTTGATTTGATTTAGTTAATAGAAGTTAATTGCTAAACAAAATCTATTTGTGAATTTATCTGTGCAACATATGCACACACGTGCCTAAAACTTTTCACAGTACTGTAGCTTTGTTGGTACAGGAGTTCTCTTGAAGTGTCTTGGAGATGTTACAATACACAAATATGCAAAAATTTAATTGTCCTGCTTGTTCATGCAGTAGATAAAAGATGATGCAACACAGTAATTATACTTAGATTTTATTGCATTCAATTAGTTTTATTATTTTTGCACTTTACTTAATAGTTATTTCTTCTTTTTAAAAGAAGTCTAAACAAGGAAAGGTTCTGTTTAACATGATTCTGTGATTTAAATGTACGTCAAACATTTTATGAATGAAACCAGATATATTCATTAAAAGGCATTTTGTGAAAGTTCATTATTGGTCATTATATTATTTTTGATATTTTATCCCAAGCCCCTGTTAATTTCTGATATGCGTTTACATAAATTATGTTATAAGCACCATATTGACAACAAAAGGTGTGTGTGAGCAGATTTATTTGTTAGTGTCTGATACTCACGGTAGATTTCCAGCACCACAGTGGCCTCCTGTGTATGTCCCTGTGCGTCGTTGGCCTGGCACCGGTAGATGCCAGCATCTTCTATTTTGGCATTATAGAGGGTGAGTCTGGAACGAACACCTTCATTGTGCAGGGCCACCCTCTGAGACGGGACCATCCGCTCCCCTTGCGGGTTATACCAGTCCAGACTCACAGGCTCCCCAATCACTAAACACACACAGAAAAAAAATTTTTTAGAGAAAAACTTGACAATAGTGTTAATGTAAAAGGAAACAAATGCTTTTATGGCCACATTTCACTGTCATTGCATTTGATGCTGCTAGTCGTGCAGTTCTTCCCCTTTAAGGATATCGCTTAAGCCTCTGGTAGCGGCATACACTTTCTCAGTGTCTTTCAAACACACACACACACACTGCGATAAACAAAACCCGTCATGTGCTTTGCCTTGCAGAGAACGGCTGGCCGAGCACACACTTGGTACCAAGGTGCCTGGTGCTGTAAATCCTGCTCTGCTGGAAGGTCATAAAAAGCATCAGCATGGTGCAGCACTTCTCCGCTCAAAGCATCTATCAGCTGCACAACGGGGGAGCGTGAGACTTCGGCTCCGGGCAGACGGGCAGGCCAGAGGGTGCAACCGGCCCCGTGACGCAGCTCTGCCAAGGGAGAAACACTGAGAGCAGGCAGGGGGTTATCAGTGAAGGAGCAGAGCCTCAACCGAGGGACGTCAGAGGTTCAAGGAGAGGATGAGACGGCATAATCTCAGCCCACTCGACAAACGCTGGACCATGGAGGAGACACGGAAGGGGTTAGGAAGAGATGTTAGGGGTTGAGGGGCTCAAGGACAAAGCAAAGCTTAGTTTAGACAAACTTCACTGGATCTCCTGTTTCACATTCGTCTTCACTTTTGAATGAAGTTTAGTTTAGTAAAGTTTGGGCAACTAGTAGAGTTATCGTATGTCATAGTGGTTAAAGATCTGGGCTGAGTGAAAAAAGATTGTAGGTTCTAGCTTTGAAAGGGGAGAGGGATCCATGAGCTATCACTGTGCCCTTGAGTGAGACACTTAACCTACTTGTTCCAGTAATAAGAGTACTGTTGGCCACTGTTAGGGCTGCATGAAATTGTAAAAAATTGACTGTGATATTTTGTTTTGCAGTATAAATTGTGATATAAAAAAATAGACTTGAAAAGCTATATTTTGAAAATATATTATTTTAGAGTGCATCTGCAAAAAAAAAAAAAAAAAAAAACAAACATCTGGACAAAAAATATATACATTGACTTGGGTGGTTTTATCGCATCTGAATGATTGAACGTAAAAATAAATAATACAAAAGAACTGAAAAACTTTTTGCACTATTGGAAAAAAAATCATTCTAGAATGATTGGGCAATTTTGTTGGTAACAGCAAATGCACCAGGAAAATTACATTACTTAAAAAATCCCATCCTTTCAGGGCTGAATGATTTAGGAAAAACTTGAAAAATGTGTTAAAACTTAGGTTATACTCTTTATATGACCCAGCTCAAAGTTCTTTTAACCAGTGAACAGGGAGAAAAAAACCTTATTTGCATTTTCAAAGTCCAAATATCCAATATTTTCTGACTCATTCAATAAAACAAAAATAATATGATTATTATTATGATTATTACACAATAAAAATAAAATATGAAGATTTTTTTTTTTTTTTGCAATAATACTGTACTAGTACTGAAAAATAAAAGCAAATCAAATAAATAAAAAAAGATAAAAAAAAAAACTGCTTCATACGTGGGTAAATATCAATGACCACAGTGCTGCATTTAGTATGAAATTTGACTAATGCTTTAAGCCATTTCTTTATAACAATTAATTTCGATAAACCATGCAGCACTGTCACTATAGGTAAAATAATCTGAAATAATGATCACTTAATAGCAAAAACGCTTCTACATACTGTGTTATACTGGTTATATTTAGTATTTCAATATGTACTGAACATAGCTCTTTGCTCAAAAGAGGTGGGCATTAATTATAATAGGCTGGATTAAAGTGCAGGACAAGTCTTTTACAGTTATCCACGATTATGTGATGTATTCACTCTTCTGGAGCAAATAACTTAAAATATGCAGCACCCAAATTAATCTGTCGTACTGAAGCCTAAAATAGAACTTTATAAATACATCAAACCAATGCAGTTTCTCTTACACCTCCATGCATATCCCAAAGCTATTTTTGAAGGTGGGCATGCTGGCTTGTCTCAGCTAGTTGACCTGAAGGTCTGTGAAGCATGTGTGCACCTTCCACATCAGCAGATACATTTCAGGTGTGCTAATCACCCGCAATCTGGCGGGCATCCAGTAGGGGTCAGCATGCATCACCCTGTTTAAAGTGCTGTCAGGTAGAGCCTGGACTCCTGGAGCTCACGCAGCAGAGCCCTGCAACCTGACTACAGCAGCTCAGCCATGTGGAAAAGAAAAACAACATCCAGCTTCACCACAAAACCTGCCCGACATAATCTAGCCCTGTGCACATGGATATCCAAACATGTTTCCTTCAGTACACTGTCCAAGCGCAAACTTGCCTGCAGTGTGCAACGAAAGACAGGCTAGTTTAGAATGATAAGGAACTTTGAGCAAAGGCATTTTAGGTGTTCAGACTACAGACTAAGCTGGTGTTTTATAGGAGAAGCATATATAAGAAGCATTTATAGTGTGATAGAAAAAATTGCGTGAGTAGGTTTGAGGTGAAAAAAGCTCGCCAAAGCTGCGTTTATTTTATTAAAAAATACAATAAAAACTGTAATATTGTGAAATATGAGACCCTGTACCACAAAACCAAAAAGGTTTTTTTAAAAAAAAAAAAAAAAAAAAAGCTTTCCATTGATGTATGGTTTGTTTGGATAGGACAATGTTTGGCCAAGATACAGCAATTTGAAAATCTGGAATCTGCATGTGCAAAAAATTTAAAGGGGTCATATGATGCATTTAAAAGTTTTCCTTTCTCTTTGGAGTGTTACAAGCTCTTGGTCCATAAAGAAAATCTGTAAAGTTGCAAAGAGTAAAGTCTCAAATTCAAAGAGATATTCTTTATAAAAGTTAAGAGTTGTATTTACAACACTGTTCCAGAACAGTTCAGCCCAAATGTACATATGTGTGCAGCGCATTTTAGATGAGGTTTCCTAAACCAGTAGCCTACTGTCTGTGGCACAAAGGCTGTTTCTATAAATTGGGGCAGTTACAACTTTGCAAGGATAGTCTGACGCTTCTGACTCACAGCCTGTAAGTATGTTTTTTATATGTAAAGAATTTTAGATTGATGATTCAAACACTAGTTTTGAGCAGAGTAGCGCTTGTTGTTTGTTGTTTCTCGATCACAAATGCAGACATGGTTTTATGTTTATGCAGCGCGATACGCTATGCAACACGTAAAAACACAATATAAGTCATTATAATCAGTAATTATGTCCCCACTGGATGCAACAAATGCCTCGTTTATAACGGGTTTTGTTTTTTTTTTCTCGTCATGCCAAGAGACAGCATCACAGTATGGTAAGGGGCATAACATTTCCATCACACGCTTGAGGAATTCGGCCAATCACAATCCACTGGATAACTGGCCAATCAGCGTATACCTTGCTTCTTCAGAATGATGAGCTTACGACGCATTTCAGAAGGCGGGGCATAGAGGAACAACAATAATGTACATTATATGGAAAATAATGTGTTTTTTAACCTTAAACTGCATAAACACATTGAATTACACCAAATACTTAATGTTCTTTTTAGCAACGTCATATGACCCTTTTAAAGTGGTTAGCTACAGATCTATCTGTCTGTCTGGTGTATGTTTTCTTTTCTTTTCTTTTTTTTGTGAGGGATATAAAGGTATAATTTGCTTTACTCTACTTAAGAGTGTTCTTTAAACTCTCTAAACGCCTTGTCAGTATGCTTGAGTTGTTATGATGTAAGCAGATGTGTCAAAGGTGCAAGATAAGTGTGAGACAAGTAAAGCTATTTTAAAGACCCTAGACCCTTGCTTCTAATGATGATGATTTGCATTACATACTGTACATATAAATGCATCTAGGTGACATAGTTGGATACCTTAAATTGACACATACGTTGTATATGCATTATGATTGGTTGAAATATAAGCATCTTGGT
This sequence comes from Carassius auratus, assembly GCF_003368295.1. Lineage (NCBI taxonomy): Eukaryota > Metazoa > Chordata > Actinopteri > Cypriniformes > Cyprinidae > Carassius > Carassius auratus. The sequence continues at coordinate 15,210,985 of NC_039251.1, read as the reverse complement.
TTAATTAGGGTATAAAAGAGTTAAGACCGTTTTCCCCCCTTGTTGCACTCACAGCCAGTGTGAATGACTGCATCACTGTAGACCCTTTTCTTGCAAGAAAATAAATCTTCAAAAGACTTTTGTCTCATACCTTCACTGAAATGGAAAATTGCCACGACACTATTACAAACTGCCAGTATAAGAAATTGATTAATGTGATTATTCTGTCCAGCTATTTAAATTTCTGACAAGTCTGTAGAAAGCAGAATGAGATTAGAATATTATCAAATTTAAAAACTGTGATAAACACAACCTAATTGATTGCACAGGTTAGCATGGTGATGTTGGCAGCTCTTAAAAATACATTTGGTAAAATTCCCTCAAAACAACCTACAGTATTACAGCCCCCTGAAAGTCCCTAGACTACAGTTTGAAAATCCCTGATCTGATTTTTTTTTTTGGTAAAACAATCAACATGAAAACAACTGTCAGTTCAAGACAAAATAATCAAACATACTATACACACACAATCCCACACTTTGCCCTGGTCATTAAGAAAGCCTTTTAGAATTCAATACTCCTTACAATGGGAGAAGTTATTTAAGCTGTTCAACCTAAATAAATGACTACCCGAGTCAGCACTACGTAAATTGTGTGCATCCATGCAACCATCTCATATACATCAGCGTCAGAGACATGATGAGGTGGTGCTGTGGAAAAAACATACCCGTGCATGTGAAAAACTTGGACTCTCCGACGCTCAGCTCCACCTTTTTTAGCGAGATTGACACCTGGAGGACACCTGGAAAACAAAGAAAAAGAGACAGAAAGATAAGAGAGAGGGGTAGCAATCAGGAATTCAGCACACGAACCGCAGGTACAACAAGAGCGCCTCACATGTTCCTGCCACAGAAATCACACCAAACCACAGGCGGCACAAAAACTGTCTTTGCAAGCAGGAGAGATGAGAGGGTACAGGGAGACTTCTATAAGCCCCCTCCCAATCACTTCAATCAGGCTAGCCTGCCTGGAACATCCAGCACCTAGTACAAAAAAGTGAGGAAAAGAAAAGGACACAAGACAGACAAAGCTTTGTTCTGGCTTTCCTTTTTTGTATATATACATGGATTGTTCTTGCATTGCATTTCAATCTAGGGAGGAAACCACTAAGAATTAACTGCACCCACTTGCTTCATTTATTTGTATGCATTGTCTGTGTTATTTTAGCGTGCATTCGACTAATTTGAATACGTGTTTGGAACACGAACTCTAGCAGAATGTTCAAGCTCCTCTTTTCCACTCAGTGAATGCTCACCACCAGTGGTGTATAGAAATGGCAATAACTGTATATTAATCTGTATCTTCTGCAATACAATAACCTGTGAATTTGTATAGATCCAGACGTGGGTCAAAACTAAATGAAGTAACTTTATTCAGTTTTTATTGTCCACATAGCAAATATGACTTGGATAATTCATCAAATAATTTGTAAAACTATTATTAATTTTTTACAATCTTTATATACATTTAAACACACATACACAAACTGGTTTTAAAGTTTTGGTGACATTCCATAGACGTAATGTTTTTTATAGTGTACAAACTGTATTTTCTGTCCACCTACCACTCACACAAAACCTTCTGCTATTTTAGATTAAAAAAAAAATAAAATAAAAAAATAAAATCCCAACAAGGACAGAAATGACTGGTATTTTTATACTTTACTATACAACTGGGGACGATGTAGGGAATACCAAATTCAACACACACATAAAAGATCAAAAAAGGCTAAAAAGAGAATACATTATGTATTATTAATCATTATTTATCATCATAAATGATTAAAATATGATAAAAAATCTATTAAATTACTAATATTAATGAAAATTTAATATACATTCATAAACATTAAATATTAATTTTGAATCTAAATAAAGATTCATGAGTAATAATCATAATTCATTTATAATCTAATTTTAAAACTTCATTGATACTGGCTTCAGAGACTTTTTACTTGTACCTTTTCTATTATTTGGTAAAAATTTGTATTCCTTTTTAAGCTATTATTCATGTCTTTTTGAATAAGGCATTTCACAGTTGTCTTCCCTATAGTGACTACGGGTGTCACACATCCACTTGTATTGTACTGTAAGCAGCTTGAGCATGCTGAATAAGTTAAGATTAAGAATAAGAAACATTGTGTTGGGTCCATTAAAGAAATAAGTTCATGCGAGCTGGAATTACATGAAGTTGAATTATTGGGGTGATTGTTCCTTTAAAACTGCTCAGTACCAGATGAAAACACCATGTTCTTCTACCCACAGAGCCAATTCACACCGAGAGGACAGTGGGAGGGCTGGGTTTCCTCGTTAAAAGTGGTCTGTGAATTTGTGGCTCATGTAGAGGTGAGGGCGGCTGGCCGCATATGAATGAGAAAACGAATGCATGCAGGAGCCGGAGGTCTCTCTGTTTACCCGAGAGCGACCAACTCGGGTTCTTTTTATGATTTTCGCACATCGTCATGCAAGAGTCAAGAGCAAACTGGACACACGTACACACTCGCGAATGCACAAAGAAACACACACTGACGAAGCTCATGGGGGAAGCACTGGCATCTGGTGTAATGATTAATTACAGCACAGTGGGGCTGGAGCTAGTCATCTGGATGGAGACAAGTCTGAGGGTGTGTGAGCTGCTGCCCGTGGCAACCAGAATATAATTACTCCCCAAGACTACTTTGAAAAAAAAAAAAAAAAAAACAAGCCTTCTCATTACATTTTTTTTCAATTATCGTACTGTTCAAACAATATTACATATTTGATGTCATAAGCTAACGAACAATCGTACACTCAATATAGTGTAGCAATGATTTGAAGAATTTATTACACTGTACGCTTTGAGGCAAGTACTTAGCTACCTGCAATCAAAGCACCTGTATCTCACATTCATAAAACACTGGTGAGGGAGGATGTTTCTTAAGCAGACTCGCACTCCTGGAACACATTTCCATGCGTTTGATTTCACCTAAAGAAAGAAATCACCTCCAGAAATTTCAGTCAAGGAAAATGTGTCACAGTGTGCCAAAGAAAATGCATAATTCATGAACATAAACATTGATATTGTAAATTTTGCACACACAAACTGTATGTAAAAGATAGACAAGCATACAAATGAGCCCTTAAAAAAAAAAAATTCTGTTATTTTTGATTGAAGTTTTGAAGAAACATATTTAATGTATACTGAATGTTTACACTAATGTTAAAAAAAATTAGTTCAGGATTATACATTCAACGTTATTCAAACACATGAAATATATATATATATATATATATATATATATATATATATATATATATATATATATACTGTATAGCCTGTTTCATCTTCTAGATCAGCTAGATTGAGTTCTGATAATATGTGAGGTTATCTTTGACTACTTCCCTCGCAGCCAGAACTGGAACTAAATGTAATTAAAGCAATTCATTACTTCACACTCACATGAGAGTCGGTTCTCTGATTAAACCTAACTGTCTGTCAGCCAAATAATCTAATTAAACTGATATGAATCAACAGTCATTGGAGCAAAAACAGAGAACACCAGTTTTTTTCACCAATTTACGAGCTGAGATAATGAAAAGAGAAACAAAAAAGACACTTGACAAATCAGACCACCGATAGAGAAGATCCAAACTTTTTGGCAATAAGCACATCTATTTCAAGCTGTGGAACACAACAAGTGTTGTGATGGTAGAGTGCAGCTCTGTGAAACAGAAAACGGAAGAGCGCGGGTGTTGTAGAGACTGCCAAAGCAATTAGCAACAAAAATGAACAAACTGCTATTTTCCAAGAAATCTAATTTCACTGTCTGGTCTCCATGAGTTTAGTGCTGTTATAGTAAATTATACACACACACCATATTGCCGAAAGTATTGGGACCCCCTTCTTATGACTTTCCATGAGTACAAATGTTGATGACATGAGAAATGGACCAGCCACAAATGTTCAGCCTATGACAAAATAAATAAATAATGTCCCAAAATATCAATACTAGCCAACAAAACAAAAATAAAAAATTACTGAGACGCAGCAGCGACAAACTTCTGAAACGAGAGTTAAAAGCCAGAATGCAAAGCGCATGGGTCCACCTAATAATATTTGTTCACACAGGACCCCAGACCAATAAAAAACAGTCTGAAATCAATGGATGCCTGAGGTGCTGACATAACTCTCTGCTTTACTGTAATTCTGTGGTGTGTTTGTCATTCCGAACAAAACGCCTGTGCAGAAAATGAGTTAGCGCTAATTAAGCAGCCAGCAGTGCAGAGCCCCAAGGCTGAGCGGCTACACATCTGTCATTTAACAGTCCACTATGGAGAGCTATTCTTCCTCACTGCTACTGAGATCATTCAGATCTTTAGAACGGATTCGGTCCAACTGAATCACATGTAAGACTGTCTGCACCTGATGATGTTTAGCTAACGTAAGACAGACCCACGCCCTTCTCCCCTTCTCAGTGATGAATAATAACCAAGCACACACAAAATGGAGGGGAGGGGGATGTTGGGGTGTTTGGGGGGGACAATCAGGCACTGAGTAATACTATTTAACTTTATTTAGCGAATCTCACTTTTAGTGAACCACTGAATCAGTTCTTTGACCTGAGTTCAAAAGATTAGATGGACTTCCTAAGTTAACTTGAACCAAAAAAAAACAATACAAATAAATCATACATTTGACTTGACACCAACAGCAACGCTTGTGCAATCTTATTTTCACACTGTGCAGATAGAAATATATGTGGTTTGAAAAGTTGTCTTCACTGCAGGCCTCCCAATTTAAGTGGTTCCTCTTTAACCTCTCCTTCCACAGTCTGGACCTGTCCACCTTGTCTGGATGGTATTGGGCATTTGCACAGCTCTTTCTTCCCTGAGATAAGACTGGATTCGACCACAGAGCTAAATTAAGTGCTAGAGAGAGGATGGCTACATTGTGCCCTCTCTCCCCCTCCTGTCTCTTTCTGTGCATTCCCTTGCACCTGAAATGTCAGAGTAAATGACTACTGAAAGATCTCTTTCTGTCCCCTCTGCCTGCTTACATCTCTCTCAGAGGAAATAGAAATGACCAAGGTGTAAGATACTGATAACTGAGACGCTATGCGCTGCAAATGGAAGCAAAGTTAGTGGTTTAACAGAGACTAGATGTGGTTAGAACCTTTGGGATCTGTTCAAATCAAATCCTTCGGAGCAAACCGAACCCAAGAAATCACCTGGGGACGAGTGTTTTTCCCCAAAGCGTTATCTAATTATGTTTCAAACCAGCTCTGAAAGTCGCCAAAATAGATTCGAGCGGCGAGGGAAAGGGTCAAGCTCTTGTGAAACTCTCATAAATAGAGGCAAAGGAGAATTGAGCACGAACTTCTCTTCGAGGAACCTACTGGGGTTTGTAGGTTAAGATTTCATTGTGCAGAAATTGAATCAGACTCTCCGTCTACTCCGTGGGAATTTATTATCATGGTGGAATTGACTTGACACTGGCTGACCTGCTTAAATAAGGAAGATGTGAATGAGTTGAATTCAACTCTTCAGGCTGACAATGCGGCCAGTGCGCAAGTCTTATCTGCAGGACTTAACTCAGTGGCTGTGTGCTTGAATGCAGGATTGACGCTCATACTGGAGCCAATCAAGTTCTGAATGCATGTAAAATCCTTCTCTTATGCAGAATGACCTGAACCCACTAAGAAGATGCTAACCATCCATAATGCAGACTTCAGACTCCAGACCAGATGACCTACCATTAACTTTAAATCCATGAATCAAATGTTTTTTTTTTTTTTTTACTCATCACAAAATTTTGTCAGTTTTGCCAGGCATCTTTGAACAAATCTTCTGCATCGAACGCGTTTACGATCCTGAGAGATTGCAGAGAGATGTCAGGCTATATTTACTTCCCTTCCTTGAATTCAGATTCAAATAGATTATATGTGAAATACAGAGGGACATGTTGGAAATGTTAATTGTTTTCTTTCTACCCGCTGTCTGGGTCCTTCTGTGTTAATTAAATGCAGACATCACTAATTTATATGACGAGAGTTGCCTTTATTCTAAATGTGATATTAATCTGACAGAAGGGTAAACATGAGCAGAGAAAAGGGGGAAAAACAAACAAAATAAATAATAATAATAAAAAAAACATTAAAAGACACCATTCATAGCTATTCCTAAAGGATCCCTTCTGACTGGACTGAAGTCTTTTACCAAGGTCCCAGTTAACTGATGCCTGATCTTACAGTTTGTGTGGGACATTTCAGCGAAAACTATATTGTGAACTTGTCACAATGTCATGCTGGCTTTGCAAAAAGGCTGCTTTTAATTTATTTTTAATTAAAAAAATTTTAATTAATTTTTTTTAAAATATAGTTTTTAACTATATTTCAACACGTAATCAAATGCTGTTATAGTCGTTTTACTTGTGAAAAAGTTAGTCAATCGTAAAAGGTAATTTTTACTTATTTTGGTTGAAAATGTACACAGAATTCCTAAAGGTAGCAGCAAAATCAAGTGAAAAATAATCATAAGATTTAAATAGCATGGGAGAAAAAAAAATTGTGCTACAAGTGACGTATAGGTAAGTTATGGGTCGTTATATGTATATATAAATACAAACCTTTAAATAGAAAAACATTGTTTATATATTAAATAAATGTATATATTTACATTTAGTAATTTAGAGGGTCAAATAAATAAATCAAATATATAATATAAAATATAAGAATTTATAAATGTACACACACACACACACACACACAGATATATATATATATATAGTCACAATTTCACAGGAAGCAAGGGAACGAAGAGACGCAGGAGTAACTCGAAACCAACAGACTTTAATGATATAAAAATAAAACAGAATACAGCTCTGGAACACAGGAGGACATGAAGACATATGACACCAGACGCTAGAGACTACAAAACACAGGGGTTAAGTAACAACGCAGGAAACGAGGGAATTAATCAACTTAACGTGGAAACAAGGGAAACACAAGTGGAGTCAAATAAACATAAAGACAGGCAAAGAAAACATGACTAAATAAGGAAAACCACCTTTAAAGTTGTCCAAATGAAGTCCTTAGCATATTACTAATAAAACAATTAAAAAATTGGTAGGAAATTTACAAAATATCTTGATGGAACATGATCTATCTATATAAATGCTAAAATGACTAAAACTACAATTGAAATAAAGTGAAATAGAAATAATTACAATAAGCAAATAAAATGACTAAACTACTAAAATGAAATATAAATATAAAAATAACATTAACATAACATAAAATAACATTAACATAACATCAAATACTAAATATCTGGTAACACTTCACAGAAAGGTTCCAATGGTTAACACTGAATTAACACTGAACAATTATTCTGAAGCATTTATCAATCCTAATGTTAATTTCAGCATTTACCAATAAATTATAAGAATATAACGTTCCATCTGTTGACTTTATTTAATGTTCCTGAGGTGACATGAACTATGAACAGGTGTATTTAACAGATCAATAAATACTGTCACAATTATTTATCTATGTTAGTTACTTTTGACTAATCCATAACTAATGGGACCTTATTGTAAAGTGTTAACAAAATATGAATACATACTACACAAATAGTATGTAAATAATACTAAAACAACACTCATGGGTTTAGAAAGAATATAAAGGTAAGTAAATAATAATTTTCTTTTTTTGGTGTACTGTTCCTTTAACAGACACACATCATAATTCTGTGCTCAGTTTCCTTATTCTAGAGTTGAAGACAGATTGGCTTAAGCTGTCTCCTCTGTAGACACTCTGTTGATGTCTCACACAGTCTTCAATACTGTCAATCAGTCTGTGCCAGGAGGACTGTGTTATTTGTCAGCCCCAAACATACAGTGAGGAATGTGCACCACGCTTGTGTAGCACTGACACAAATAAATACATTTCTCTCTTCACTCTTCAATCTTCTTTCTCACACCCCACCGGCGGTCTATCGCTTCAGCCCTCCTCAAAACTGAAACCTGTCACGCAGATACATTCCTTTATCCCCTTCAACTCGCTTACAGGTCCGTACAGCAAAAGACCCCTGAAAGTCGTCCTCCTGCGATCTGCCTAGTGGCTAAATCATAAATATCCAAATGCGCCAGCGTTTTCCTTTTTGTAACGGTAATTGAACAGTTTGTAGAACATCAGAAAGAAAGGGATGTAAACACAGTGTGGCAGTGTGTTGGCACTCCCAACAGATCCAGTGCTACAGTATGTCACACACTCCCCCGTGCTGGGACGCTGTCAGTAAATATTAATAAGCCACTACATCAACCGAGGGTGGTCCCCTGTCACCAGATTAGCATAATCAGTGCAGTTTAAATGGCCGCCCTCCTCCGAACAGGGGAGGATAATGACGCTGATTGAGTGCGCCCTCACACAGGCTGTGATGTACGGCAAAGTCACCGGATCCTGTGCCGTCGCCGTGTGATTTGTGGAGCGGGGACTCGCAGGGGATGAAGGGGGCCTCTCTGGGATTGAGCAGTGTGCCAATCATCTTGGACACTGATTGGATGGAACGCAGACTGGCCCTGTGGCACAGGCTCAGGTTACTTGAAATGTTTGTTTTTCGTCTACACTGATTGCCAGTTTGATTTCGGAACGAGAGGTCGGCCAATCAGAGGGGTGAACAACTTAGAACCCTGGGAAAGGCTTAGGAAGGGTGATCAAAAGAGATGAGATCATCATCATGGAGAGGACTGACATAGTTTAAGTATGGAAAACATGATTAGTGTGTTTATTCCTGTATCAATTAAGACTTGATATCTGAAACTTTTTCCATTTGTCAAATGCTTTAAGTATGGAAAATCATTTCATATCATGCTCTACACTTCTGTTCTGTGATAAAAGAGAAATAATAAATATACTACAAACACGTTATGGTAAGAAATTAACACTTTCTTCAGCCAGGAAAAATTAAATGCTGTTCTTTTAAACTCTATTCATCAAAAGAAATCCTCAAAAATAAATAAATAAAGATAAGAAAATAAAGAAATTAATAAATAAATACAGATAGATAGATAAATAAATTAAATTAAATTAAATTAATAACATTAAATTAAATTAAAGCACACATAAATAAATAAAAGCCATGATTCAAATCACAAAAAATATCAAGCAGGACCACTGTTTTTAAAATGAATAATGCTAAAAAATTAATCTGTTTTGCAGAAAATCAGCGTATTAGAATGACTTCTAAATGATCACGTCTCACTGAAGACTGATGTAATGGCTGCTAAAAGTTTTAGCTTTGCATCTCTGGAATAAAATATATTTCAAAATACGAATTTAAATAATAATTTATTCGTTATAATCTGCTTGACACAGCAACATAGGCTCAACCAATTGTGTGAATCTGAGCCAGGATAATCTGTCATCCAAAAAGTGGTAGATGGAGGGAGTATTCTATAAAAAACATAATTATTTTTATGTCTGGTATTTCAGAAATTACATATTTAATTTTTAAAAGAGCATTCAGAGAGAAAGCCATACACAACAACAACAACAACAACAACAACAACAAAACATTTGGATGTTTCCTGTGAATTGAACTAAGAAAGATAAGCAGAACTGTACTTGAAGCTAAACTACGCAGCAAAGTGCAGATAGCGACACACCTCCTGATACAGTTAGTGACCGTATGGGGTAATGGAAAACTATGTTATGTTTGATTTTCTAACCAGTACTGTCAGAAATTCCACTACTTTGCACACAGAGCTGCTCAGGCTCATTTAGATGCAGGGTATAACAGAAGAAACCCTTATATTACTAGTCTGAAGCAGCAGGGGGGTATTAAGATCTGATTACAACATTCACAAGCAGGGCCTCTTACTGGAAAACAGGTCAAATGGTGAGAACAGGATTTTCTGTTTGCTCTATTTGAAGCAGGATTAGGCAACATAATGTGACTAGACTCAAAACAGATGCTGATATGGAAAAAAAAATATTACTCTCAATGAATCTACAAAAATCCAGACAGTGGGAAAAATACAAATGGATCACTAAAGTATTAGTGCATGAAGCAAAGTAATAAAACATTAATTAAATTTTTTCGTCGCAGCATCAACCAAATTGCACTCTCCCTTTAATTAACATTAGATTTTAATGAGTTATATTTAAATATTATTCTTGACCCAAAGCACAAGGACAGCAAACTGTTAATATTGTGCTGAGGTGCAATTATGTTTTGCTATTAGATATTTTGACTTGCTCTTCAACCCTAAAATAATTGGGATGCATGTAACAAAACTGGCACAAAATATGTCATGTGCTATTAAAATTTTTCCAGTAGTATAATGTGATTTTTAGTAAAAGTGAAACAGATTCTTACTAGGAGAATTTACTCATCTACTCAGATAGATAGATGATAATAGATAGATAGATATAATGACTAATAGACTGACAGACAAATAGACAGATTCCATTCAGACTGAATGATATTTCACTTGCTTGATCAATAGAATGACAGATAGAACAATGGATGGATGGATGATCAATTGATTGAATGATCCATCAATTGACAGATAAATAGAACAACAGGTAGCTTGATAGATAACTGTATGGATGATTGGATGGAGATATAGAAACAGGTTTCTTTAAGGACATCCTTAAGATTTTTAGAGGACACACCAGAGCTCATCTCAGGAGAACTGTATCAACATCTGAGTGTGATATGAAATAGAATATACACTGTTATCTTAGAGGCATAATTACCCTCTGCGAGCAGCTCGCTACAGGAGTGACCCGGGCCATATGGAGAACACAAACTCATCTTCGACACTTTATTGACTCTGTGCTGCGGGGGCTGCATCTCTTTCCATAAAGGAAGGTGTTTGCTTGAGCGCAATATCTCCAGCTGAAAACACCTGCCCAGCAACTGCAGCAGAGATCATGGAAACACTCGGCAGTCTGGGATATGTTCTCAGCTTATAATAGAGCAGGGAGATATTGTGGTATTTATAGTTGTGATGGAGCTTCCTTTCTTAGTTATTTCTCTCTCTCTCTCTCTCTCTCTCTCTCTTTTTTTTAAACAGGGACAACCAGTGAGACGTTTGGAGTAGATGTTGCTCACTCTTTCCTCATAATCTTGAGGATTTAATATAATCCCAAACTCATCACCGCCGAGAGCTGAGTGGCTGTGTGCATAAAATACTGTCTCTGCCCTGATTCTGCTTCTACTGGTTCCATCAAAAATCTTTACAGCGCTGTTTTCCGAGCTGTGAGTTAACTAGGCAGAAAATAGGAAAGACCACACAAACAAAGCACAGTATGCCGCCAATCAAACCGCATGATCAAACAGGATCTGTGTAAGACTGCATCTTTGCAAGAAATGCAGGGATTTGGTGTCCCAGAAAATCATAATGAAGTGGTGAGGTTGTCAAGAGACTACACTCAACAGCTGCCGCTTTTGTTTTGATCCAACAAATCTGAGAAACATATGAATATTCAATTATAGCATTCTTAATACCAGACACAATTAAGTGGAGTTGAATTTGCATGATTTGCTGAAATGGCTGAGGAATAAAAACATTTATAAGTATAAAATCAAGTAGAAGAACAAATTAAAGCATGTACAGGTATTTAAAGGACAACATGAATGAAACCTCACCAAATAAGGCAGAGTTGCGATCTATTTCAACTTACATTTGAATTGTATTAATAACAGATTAACCTTTTGGAGTAGTTATGGCTAAGTGCAACCTGACTAATTAGCAGACTGAATAAATTGTGATGTAAAATGCAGCATTTCATGACAAAAACCAGTAACATTTTAAAATATACGATCCTGGACCACAAAACCATAAGGGTCAATCTTTTGAAACTGAGATTTATCTGAAAGCAGAATAAATAAGCCCTCTATTGGTGTATGGTTTGTTAGGATAGGACAATATTTGAAAATCTGGAATCTGAAGGTGCAAAAAAAAAAAAAAAAAAAAAATCGAAATATTGAGAAAATCGACTTTAAAAGTTTTCCTAATGAAGTTATTATATGAAGTTATTTATCAATGCATATTACTAATCAAAAATTAAGTTGATATATTTAAAGTAAGAAATTTATAAAATATCAACATGATGTTTACATAATATCCTAATGATTTTTGGCATAAATAAGACCCATACAATGTATTGTTGTCTACTGCAGCAAATATACCCATGCTACTTTTGATTTTTTACAAACTTACTTTTTTTTTTTAGCAGAAATGTAAAGTTCTAAACCTAAATTTTATTTTTTGCATAAAATTCACACAAATTTGCCATTTGTACACTGCGTTTTATCAATAAACACTACATCACACAACATGTTCACAAAATTAGGCCCAAGAAGGAAGGATCAAACATAATTGTAACGAATGAATCACTGAAAACCACTCAAAAATAAGGTTTAACAATGCCTGTAGGCCCATAACAATCCCAGTAGCATTATTATCAAATCTAAAATAATTACATTTAAAGAAAATAATCTGATTAAAACTACAATACAATGTGCTTAACATTAAAATGAACAAGACATCAATGAAGCTTAGATTTGATGTACATCACTGTACTTTGTATTAGTGTACTACATTTAATATTCTTCTAGAACAAAGTTCAAAGAGAAATTATAAGCCATAAGAAATGAGATCAAATATAAGAGAAGAGAAGCAAACAATAGAAAGATAGTAACACTGAAGAGCAGGAATAAAGGAACTAATCAAAACGCACAAAGAATGAAAAATGGTAAGTTAAATGAGATAAGAAAATGCTATTTTTTTATTTTTTATTTGAGGGAACCAATTTAATGTCAATGTCCGTCAGGTTATATAGTGTTGACACACATAGGAAAACACACTATGAGGTCAAAAGTAGCAAAAGGGAACAATGGAAAAGACAAATTTTCTTATGTTATTGCATCAATACACCCGTCACCTCCATGGCAATAAATGGTCTTTCAAATTACACTCTGCTGAAGACTCGCTAGGCTCTATTATTGTCACACATGCCTAAGTGTCACTTATCGTGCTAAAGAACTACTTGACAAAGTAATACTCCATACTGTTCCTCTCCTCCGTGTAGGACTTGTGACGTTAAGCCATCAGTGTAACAGAAAGTCTATTTAACCCCATATGTAACCCAGTGTGGCGCTGAATAACTGAAGAGTCTCACCACCTTAAATAGACTTTGAAGCTGTAAATGGATGCTTAGCTTGCAAGTTGCGTGTGCGGTTTTGGGCCAGTGTTCAGGACAAATGGTCAATCCATCAGGCTAATAGAGAGAGAGGAAAGTGAAGGAGAGCGGGTTGCGGGGTTTCTGACGGCGCTCCGGAACGCTGATGCACAGCAGCGTGTGACGCATGAGGCCACTTTCATCCATCTTCCCTCTACACAAGGCGAGAAAATAAGAGCTTTCTACATAATTTTCTGTCATGAGGATTCAGAGAAGCGGTATGCAGGCACTAAATTAAAGTGATGTATACAGTAACAAAACTAAAATCACAAGGGCCGAGGGCAAGGCGTTAACAGGTACAGTATATAATCAAGTGACAGAAGTCCTACAGCTAAAACTATAGTGCAATCTAAGGCCACAATGTCATTATTAATCAACATCATCAATCAATTTTCCTGAGACACTTATGTCTTTTCCCCCCTGGTGGATTATCAGTGCCCTGTCACCATTGTGTCCATATATTTTTGCTTGGAAATCTTTGCCAATTATGATACAAGAGCGACTTTTAGATATTTAAAAAATAATAGACTACTTAGTGTATTTAGAGAACATATGTTTATTTTAAAAAATGCTATTTTGCAGATCAAGGAATATTTATTTTCTGTTATCAATGTAATGCATTTCATGATGTATTTTGCCCACCGCAATAATTAAATCATTAAATCAGTTACAGTGTGCAGCGTTGTAAAGGTAATTAAGAAAACAGATACTTTTATAAAACAACTATGCAAAAATAATCAGTAACAACAACAGCAATTAAGATAACAGCAATTACTAGTATTTGTACATTTATGTTTGCTTTTAGTTGTTCTGTATGTGACTTCAGGCTTTTATTATTATTTTTATTAGCATTCAAAAGGCTTTTCACATTTAGGTATAAACAAAAATGCAGTGCAACTATGCAAAATGACATATTATTAATATTATTTGGTGGATGGAGGGATGGATAGTAAAAGCAACAACAACAACAACAACAACAACAACAACAATAATAATAATAATAATAATAATAATAATAATAATAATAATAATAATAATAATAATAATAATAATAATAAAGACTATTTAGGGTGGCATGGTTATTTTACATCTATTTTAGTATAGTTATTACAGTAACTTCTGTATAATTACAGTAAATTATGTATAGTTAACTAAACTTAAACCATACCTCTAACCTTAATCCTACAGTAGGTACATGTAGTTAATTAATATTGCTTATAATATTAACTACTGTGGTACTTGTTTGAGTAATTTCACTGTAACAATGACACAGTAAAATAAAGTGTAATCATCATCATCATCATTATCATCATCATCATCATCATCATCATCACCATTACTATCCCTCCATCCCTCCAATCCCTCCATCCATCCAAAAATAATAAAAACAATAATAATATTTATTAACAATGTCAACAATAATAATATTTAATTATAATTATTATTATCCTTCCATCCATCCATCCATCCAGCTCAGTATTATATTGTGCATAAATTGTTAATGTTATCCTCCATACATATGGAGCTACTGCACAAAGAAAGAAATGTCTTTTTGGATCAGGAATAACAAATGCTTATCAAAACTGGAAGAGAGACAGCATCAGCCAAGCCAAGAGCACTAAGATACCGTGACAGTTTCATTTCTCTGTTTTATTAACCGTTCCAGCCACCCTCTCTGAGACGGATATTAGCAGTAAAACCTACGTTATCTCCGATACGAAGCCTCCTCTTTTATTTACCATCTCTCAGTCCGCAGTGTCTCAGGGGACGAGGCTGAGCGGAGGGCCCATGCTGCACTGAATCATGAAGCAGACAGGCAGATCTCACTTCTGACACTTGCATCAACCATCAGTCGCCTGGAAGCATGGGAAGGCATGCACTGAAACAAAGCAGGAGTGAGTCACTGACAGCTTCTTTAGCTCCTCACACCATCAGGTACAGCGTTCTGAATGAAAAGCTATTTATAAAACGGCATGATGGGAAACCTAATCGCACTCCGAACCTCTCTCAAACAGGTGTGGTGGTTTAATAAAGCGAGTGGGCACAAGAAAAATCATAAGTCAAATATATCTAGTATTCCAGATGCATGAAAGACTAGCGTAATGCAGTGGTAACAGATCATACTGTATGTCAGTGGAAGTGAAGAGAGCAGGAAAGACCTCTTCAGCAAAGCCCAAAATGCCAAGAATGCCAAATGCCAAACACTTGAATAGAGGTCGATCAATATGTTAGTTTTACAGATTAAATGCCACCCAAAGAAAACAGAAAAGCCAAGGTATGTATACAGTACACATTATCATTGCATAGAGTCATTGTACAATAAATAATTTATTGTAAATATGCCAACATTTGTTAGAGTACTGCGACAGTTTCATCTGTTCAATTCTTCCAAATTCAGACTATGTTGTGTTGTTCATGTTATTTAGATTTTGTGCTATTTGAATTGTAGTAACATTCTAAAAGAAAAGCTGCAAAAAAAAAAAAAAAAAGTTTTTAATTGTTTTAAATTTATCTATTTATTTATTTTTTTGTAGGTATTTTTTTTTTCAAAGATGGCTCTTATGATTATAAGAACAGCATTTATTTGATCATAAATCTATCAAAACAACCATACAGTAAAACAATATTGTGAAATATTATTACACTTTAAAGTAACTATTTTCTTTTGATTCTATTATTTATAATGTAATTTTGTGCATTCCTGTGATGGTAAATTTTTTTAGCAGTCTTCTGAAATCATTCTAACATGCTGATTTAGGGCCCAAGTTACATATCTTATTATATAGAATTTTTTTTTTTTCAATGAATAGGAAAGAACAGCAACAAATCTTTTGTATGAATCAAAATAAATGCATCATTGATTTCTTAAATTTTCATAAAATATTTGTTACAATTATTTTGATTATTGAAAAGAAAAAAGAGCACTACTCTCTGAATTAAAGGTTGTAATTCTCCTAAGCCCCTTTCACACTGCACGTCAGACCAGGCATATTGCCGGGTCACCTTCTGTGTGAAAGCAAACACATCCCGGGATTGATTCCGGCATTGAACCCGGGTCGGGGACCTAGTAACATTGCCGGGTTCGACCCGGGATGAGCGCTGTGTGAACAAAAGCCAGATCTAATTCCGTGTCAAAGTGATGACGCGCGTTATCGCACGACTCTTTTACCGGCTGTTTTGATGAAAGATCAACGTTCACGACAAAAAAATATGTGCAAACTGTAATGAAGCAGAGATCAGTTAGTTCCTCACTTTCCGCGCTGACGCCGAGATCGTTCGCTTGCTTCAGTGAAAGTATAACGTGCCTAACATTTTCGACTCGTACATTATACGTCACGCCCTGATGTCACGTGTCGTTACGGGATCTTTACTGGTTGTGTGTGAAAGCACGCACATATCCCGGGTCATCACTGGCAGTGTGAAAAGTGCAAAATCTAGCGACCCAGGAACAATTGCCGGAACACTTTACCCCTGTATTTACCGGAATTGCAGTGTGAAAGGGGCTCTACAAACCTGTGCAAACTGGCCACTATCTAATCTTCATACCACTGGACAGGAACAGTCTGTGTATGCCAGTATATTTCCTGCAACGATGTTTGCCTCAAGCAAATATAATGCGTACACAGACTCAGTCACACTAACGTAAACACGCACACCCCTGTGATTCTGCCGTGGCATTCCCTAAACGTTACGCAAACATGTAGGTAAGTTACACAAATAAGCCAGCTGTGACAGAACATTAATACAATGCCTGGCAGGGGAATATAAAGCTCCGTGAGAGAGTAATGTTGATAAGTCCTCATGTTTATGGCATAATTACACCCCATAGTGTCCCTGGTTAATAATTATGAGCGGTGAAACCAACTATTCTCACTGATTTGTAATTAATAATAACAACAGACTCATTCCCTGTGGCAACCTATGTCCCTCTTTATCACTCTGAATTATGTGTCACGGCTTGTGGGAGATTGTTTATGGAAGGCAAAATCTAAAACATACATGAATTGAACAGAGCAGCTAGGGAAAAGTAAGCAAACTGTGAACGCATGAAAAGGGAGACCGAAAGAAAGAGGTATTGTTTTTAAAAAGCCAAGAAAACAGATCTGACTTCATGAGGAGATGAAAAGTTTCTCTTCTCTGTAGTTCAGAGGATCTCTAAAATGCCAAGTTCGTGCTCAATAATGGATAAAGTTTCAGGCGTTCACCTTACAAAAATTGCACCCACTCTGCAAAAGTGCATGTATTTTTAATAAAACCCAAACACAAGCCTCTTGTGATAGCCCACAACACATCATGTTTAATAAGCGAAACATCCCAACAGCACAGATGTCAATTATTCATTCTAAACCCTCTACTTCGAGATCTCCACATGCATCTCTGAGCATCACTGAATCAATGATATTCTCTGCGAGTCGTTTATACTTCTGAACAGAAACCATCACCTTATTACAATCCAGACACTTACAATGAATAGGCATTTGGCAACTCGAACTACAGTCACTTTAAATGCCAGCATTTACTTGGTGAAATTCAAGCCGTTAACCTGTGCTGGCCTTCTGAGACTATACACACTACCCAAAATGCATTGATCTCTGCTGGGATAGGATGTGCACTGCCTGTATTGAGAAATGGAAGAGAATAAATGAAAAGAGGTTTAATAATAACTGAATCGATTCTGAATTTAATGAAAATGTGCCTTATCAGCAGTGCCGTGCTAAGTCTGGGCTGCAACAATAAGCCCAGAGTTCCCTGTGGCTGTAATGCAGAGCATGCTAAAGAATGGCTGGTCATTTTTAAAGGTGCACTCAGTCATTTTTGGCTAATTAAAAAAAGTTTTACACATAAAGAAATTAATAGAACTTAGGTGCTGAATAGCAATCAGGAATATAATTAAAATGAAATCACATGAGATGAAGACTCAAGTTGCATCAGTCTTCTTGAGAAAGCTGTTTTATTCTTATGGGGGCCACTGAGTTAATGTGCCATACAGCCCACCATATCATGCAATTGACAGTTAAGCTCCATTCGCACCAAGAATGATAAATATAAATATAAATATATTAGCATCCACACCAGCGGATGATATCGTCTGTTTATTCTAAGCGTACGCTCCTCTGCTACCTTAACTTCTCGAGCTTGTTATAGCAGGATGGATTCTGATTTGGTGTCAATATTTGTACAGTATCGTTCCTCAGCTGGAAAAATATAATTCTGAAAGTGATTCCAACAATACAGAACGTTTTTTAGAAGCATATCTTTATCGAATGCCTTTTGTATCAATGTGGATAAGGAAAAAGTTAAAAGCAAAACAAGCTGCTGTGGTGTGAAGCAGCATGAACTAGTAAACATCGAGGCATTCATCCAGGCCAACAGGTGTCAGTTTAAAAACCAAACAACCTGTAGCCTACTATTGGGCCACTATACTGTCTAAGAGTCCAAAAACACATCAACTAAAAGTTGCATGTGAGCTAAAGTTGCAGGTGAGCTAAAGTGTGACTGTACTGATTTTGTACTGTATGTGAGTCGCAAGGATGTGATTTATGGTTTTGAGCTAAGCAACAAACTGTGAGTCAACATTGCCGTGAGGCACAGGAGTCAAACTTCCTCCGAAATGCATTGCAGCTGCGATGGTACAAAACGAGAGTGAGAGTAAACTGCGGTGTGTGTGTATGTGTATGTGTGTGTGTGTGTGTGTGGGGGGGGGCAGTTCAGGTTGAAACTGACAAAAGGTCTGTCAGTTTAAAAAACAGTGAGGAATGAGTTTGTGATGTTTTATTGTTGTATTATTACTGCTTTGTGCAAATGGCAGCTAAATGCAATTCTACTGAGGTAAAAATCTTTAGAAATGAGGAACATTGTGTATTATAAACATTCTCCTGGCCATTACCTACAATAAAAATTCATTGAAAATGGCTATTCCAGAACCAACCTTCTCAATCCAGATTCCAGTTGCATCAGTTTTTTTTCTTTCTCCATGAGCATATTTCCACTAGAAATAAATCAATATCTTTAAAGATGACTTTAACGAAAACAATATTAAAGTTTGCACCAACGCATAATAACATGTCGCTTACCATCAGTTCTCAAGCATATACATCAGCTATTTAAGGCCAGGTGGATTCTGAATGACTGTCAATGTTTTTTTAGGGTTCGTCATATAATAAAAAAAAGCACAATGAATGTGATTACAACAGCGTGTATCATTGTTAGAACACTTTTATTGTCATAGAATTTGAGTGATTATTAAAACCTCATCGTTATAGTTATTCACATGCTTTGTGTGAATTTGAATTTGCATAAAAAACTTGCATAAGCCGTGACAAAATAAATAAATAAACAAATATAAAGGTAGATATATGACACATCATTTCCACTAGCCTCACTCCCCCAGAAATTTGATTGTCTTACTAATTGATGGTCAGGTTAACAAACTAAGATCGAAGGCACTGGAGATTCAGAGGCTAGGAAGTCATGAGCAAGGAAAGCTGAAGGTGGTCCCTGTCCCTCTAAATCTAACTGTTTAAAATACACATGCTTACATTACTGACTGGAATGATGTTTCACTTTATCTACAAAGCACTGTCTGTCTAAGCATTTCCTCACAATCTCCTGGAGATCTTTACACCCCGCAGGGGTTTATGCAAACGAAGGGTGTTGATTACAATACAAAAAAGCATCGCAAATTAACCTCCTGCTCTTTCTGTGGATTAAAGGAATCATTTCACCAAAGGAATGTGAAGTTTCAGAGAGAGAGAGAGAGAAGGAATTTCTTTGAGCCATCTACGGAAATTCTTGCCACTGAGATCTGGTCAGATGAAAATATCAAGTGCTTTTGAAAGCAACAGGGTCAGATCCGTGGGCTGCAATTCCTCTGGTCTTCTAACATGACTTTGAATGCTTATTTTGATAATCAGCTTCTTGCCTTCCCTTGCTTGCTTCCTCCCTCCATTAAGGCTTGGATTATTAGCTGATTAATAAATCTAACTACATAAGTTAAGGCCAGCAAAAGGGTAAAAAGGTGAACACAACCCTTGCGCTGACCCAGCCACATCTTAATCTGGCCAGTTGCACTCATGTAACCTCATTACACTGCTCAGCCATTCCACACTCTCAGAATTGTAGGTTTACTTGCACTCTTATCGAGTAGTAATTGAAGGGTTTGACCCTGTGGTGAAGGAGACTGTGTAACTTTGTAGTGACAGTTTCTGGGCACTCGTTTATCATGGCTCCATTTAAACAAGAGTTTCCAGGCACTGGACTCTGAATGGCCAAGAAATGAACATTTACAGCATTAATAAACATATTGTATGAGTTGTAGTGTGTGTTTACTTAAAGGAATGTACTGGGTTCAATACGAGTTAAGCTTTATCGACAACATTTCTGGCACAATGTCGATAACCACAGAAAAAACATTTACACGGGATAGATTGGGAATGTTTACAAGGGTCATGTTCCACTCGTTCCAAGTAATTACACAGCAAAAACAAAACCAGAGGTTAATCTAGCTGGAAAAGAAGTTCCATTTAAAAAATAAAAGACATTTTATATATCTAAAATATATACAGTATATTTTAATGGAATAATTTATGTTGATGTTAACTCATTAATTGCTTTATCAAGTTCACCTTAATTTCTATAGTTCTTTAAACAATACAGATTGTATTAAACAAGAAGAAAAAGAAAAAATCTAATATGAGACAAATCCAAATTCTGATGTAAAGCAGCTCTAACTAGACAAAAAATTTTCAGCTTTAGTCAGTTAAATGTTGATTTAAAGTGACACTATTATGCCATTTTTCCAGCGATTCTCAAACTATTTGTACAAAAAGCAGTTCAAAGATTCAGTCTCTCTAAAACCCTCCTTTCCTTGAGCCTACTCTGCTCTGATTGGTCAGCTGCGTACAGTGCGTCACAAGCAATAAGCCCATTGCAATAGTTCTTTCATAAAGTTACATTTTATAAAATCATCTGCAATAGTAGAACTAAAGGAGATTTATTTTTTTCATTTATTTTGCCAATTCCTTTCTCTTTCACAACATTATTTATCCATGGCCAGAAATTCTGCAATGTCATACCAATTATCCTAGATCAAATGAAATGACAGTAATGAAGCACATTCCTGAACTAATTACGTTCTAGCATTTTTCACTGGTTCTGCTCAAACTGAGTCTCAAAATGTCAGAGATTTTGCGAGGCCTTCCTGAGAGCAGCCATGGGCAGTAGATATCATAGCATGTGCCTATCTATCTGAAAGGTCTGTGCCAGTGATTCGCTGCATGGCCACATGCTTGACTGCATCATCGGCAGTGCCAGTGTCAGGCTCGGTTGGTTGAGAGGACACTAAGAGGTTTAGCTGTCTGCGTGCTTGACTGGGCCCTCTGTGAAGTTTGACTATAAAAAAGGATAAACTTGTTATCTGTCCAGCAGTGTGGCAGTGCACTGAGAGGGCACACAAGGCTGAACCTCAGAAAAATATATGCCTGGTTACGGCAGCATATCCGAGGAAATTCTCGATGAGTGATGGCAGTCTTGGTGTGTGACATGTTCAGAATTATTTTTAAACGTAAAGCCTGGCTTATCCTGTTGGCTGCTAACTCTTTATACATGATGTTCAAGTCAAGGCACAACAAGACATCTGAGGTTGCTATAAATAATGCAATTCTAAAATCCTACAATGATTTCCCAAAGGACTTCTCTTTAATATATCAGATGTGTTTCTGAAACAGCTATGGCATTTAAAATGCCCCTTATATTGTTTAATGAAAGGTTCATATATTGGTTTTGGGAGTTCCCAACAACAGGTTGACATGCATGCAAGGTCAAAAACACTTTCATTTTCTTATATATGCTTTTAATATTAACTTATTTGCTCAATTATATATATATATATATATATATATATATATATATATATATATATATATATATATATATATATTTTTTTTTTTTTTTGCATGACACTAATCTGCAGTGATTGGTCCAACTGGTCTCATTTTCATGTCATCATGCCTGTAATGCTTTTTTATTGAGTGCTGCTTTATGGACGGGGTTACCGGGGAAACATCTGTTTTTACAACTCCAAAAGTGGCACCTAGTGGCAAAGAATGAATTAGCATTTTTGTTCAGACCAACAGAAAAGACCTACAAGTGGCTGGGCAATATGCTAATGTTTCATGTTGAAGTCAAAATGAAACAACTTGGGATTTGTTTAAAAACTACTCATTTCAATAACTTAACTTAAGAGACAATTACTTTATACACAGTGCATTTTTTCAGATTTAAAACTTTGCGAGATGTTTTCATTCACTTGAGCTGATACACATGGCATGAAAGTTAAGTAATCTTTAAGTAATCTTGAGTTTATCTAATAGAAAAAGTGTATTTATACTTAGAAAATAATAACATTTTCCTCTCTCATTTGTGTAAACTCATATATGTTTCTAGAGTTTCAGAAAAGATGATGATATATTTATGAACTCAAAGAGTTACTTGGGCTATGCTATTCTCAATAGCTTTATAGCTATATATTCATATTTCATGTCTAATATTTATCATTTATCATTTTTTTCTATTTACTAAATATAAGAAATTTTAAGAAAAATTGAAAGACAAAGTTAATACTTCGCTATAAAGTGAATGAGAAATCCACTGAAGTCTGACCTACACAGGAGCAATAAAACTACTTTACTCTGCAGAAAATGTCAGTGAAATCAATGTGAAAGTTATTTGATCCAGACTAAGACAGAGCTACAGGAAATCAAGCAACTTCCTCCTTCCCTCATGATACAAACACAAAGCTTTCCACAGTCTATAACAATTCAACTTGGGAACATGCTTTGGGAAATGTGCAGCAAAAACAACCCATTCAACTTCTGATTGATGAAGCTTTGAAGGACAGATGGACTTCCAATGAGCTTTACTAATCAGAGGCCGAGAGAAAGTGAGGCAGAGAGGGAGAGACTGGAGAGTGAGGCCTAGCAGCAGATGGGTAATCTGCATACTCATCATCATGGCAGCCAGAGCTGGAGAAACAGGCTCTCTTTGCTAATAGACAGGTTAATAAGTGTGTGTTTACTTGAATATATCGATGAGTGTGAGAAATGGACAGACATGAAAGAAGTATTGAAAAAGAACATTTGCTCAAAACAGAGGCTAAGAACCTCTGACATAGATCTATAAATGACTCCACTTCTGTGTGGTAAGCGTCACTGTAATGAATGTGCAGTTGTATTGCGCTCAACTGCCTGCATTTGTTAATCTGACAGCTACTGTAGTTATAGAACAATAAGCAGGATAAACAGAGGCATTCATTACTTTCTCATTCTATTAAAGGCAATTTCAAGGTGTGTGCCTGCACACACAAAGGGCCACGGCTTAACCTTCTTAGAAGTACACACACTCTTGTACTAAAGTAACAGGAAAGACCTGAGTGTATGAGGAAACAGAAGCTTCTGGTTCGGTTCTGTACAGCTGTAGCGCTATATGTGTATATGTGTATACACCACCTACATACATCTAAAAAAAACTCTGGTAATTTGTGCCGAGCAGGTGAGTGGATTCTAACTTAAATGCCTCTGATTGAAGAAATTAACGGATATGACTGTGATTAGCTACATTGCTCAATGCTTCAAAAACACGTTGAAATAGAAATCGATCTCCAGAGCACAAACCATAATGCACTGGATAGTTTTGCTAAATTTGCGATAAATTGCCGTTAAAACAGCTTTAACCGATGTTGCTTTTGATTTCGTTTTAAGGGTGTTTAGCACCCTATAGCACCCCCGTAGAACCAGGTCTGTGTAGAGCCTCCTCTTACACCCAGGATGAATAGAAGATTGAATATAAACAGGTCATGTGTTCAAAGTGGGTTTGAATCCAGGCTATTTCATGCCCTGATGTCTGTACTATCTTTTCCTTAACATGTATTGACAACTCTCTGCCTTGTCAATCAAAAAAAAAAAAAAAAAAAGAGGCAAAAATCAAATGTTTTATGCCAGCTGAGCACTGTGTAGACTCTGAAGGAGCTGATGTGGCCAAGGAAAGATACTTGAATCCAGTGCTATCATGTACACCTTCTGTAGCTCACCAAATATACACATTTTTAAGTTGACATAAATCTGTAAAAATGCTCTTGATTCCCATCAGTCAGTTACAGTATTAATTATTCTGAACAATGACCGCTTATCCAGGTAATCCTGTATAACTGACCTAGTTAATCTCCCAAATGAATCTTTTCATGTCTCTCTTTGTTGTCATAAAAATCTCTAGAGTCAAAAAGAAAAAAAAATATTTTTATTTCTCATAATGACTGGCTAAAAGTCTATTATATTTCACATATTTTCCCCTATACTTATTTTAAGAGTTTTATCAGTCCAGTCCTCCATGCTGTGAAATATTTATTCAGTCACCAAACAACCCCAGTGACATAAACAAGCTAGTTAATGGGCTAACACCAGGTCTCACAGAAAAGGCGGGACAGCTATCATTTCATTAGCTTGTGACATTGTTTTCCTCAGACTGAGATTGGATTATTATGGGCTTTCGTTTAGCACGTTGGCTATTCAATGACAAGAACAGATTCAGATGCAAATATCAATATGGGATATTCTACCTCCGCCTCGCCTCCATTATCTCCCTTCACATTCATTTCTGTCCAAAAAGAGGGATTATTAATAGACAGCTAATCTGAGTCTCCCAGTGTGAAATAAACCCAGTCGTGCTTTTGCCAAGTTTACATGCCGATAATGCTCCCCCGCCCCCGTGTCAAGAAGTATTTGCATAAAATCCCATTTTTTTCCGATGCGCCCTAAACATGCCAAATCCATTCATTGCCGCTACTGCGATACAACAGCCTGTCGGAGGAATATGAAAGGAAGGAGGGGAAACGAGGATAATAGAACAAGCTTGACTTTTCCCTCCATTTCACACCTCTACCATACCAGCATGTTCTGTAAACACAAACAATACTCTAAGGGGAAAAACACATCGCATTCAACTAAGAATTAAGTATGTGGGATGAGACAGAGCTTGTGTCTGTAATTTAAACAGTATAGTTTGGTGGCAACAATTCTAAGGTCATGGGTTTGATTCACAAGGAATGGATTAAACTTCTTCTTGATATGAATTTTTTTTTTCATAAAAGCAACTGTCAAACACATATATTATTTTTGCACCATGAGTGTAACAATGTAACAAAAGCAAGCAAGAAAGAAAGAAATATTTTCCATGCAAGATGGAATGTTTTCATACAAAACAAATGAACTTGAATATGGAATCTTTATTATGGTATTTGTTGTATATAGTGCATATATCACAGGAGGTCAGAAATTAAATGTCTGGTGATTGGACCTAAAAGATTAACGCTTTATCTTTTATTTAGTTATTTATGTATTTTTATAAAATATCACCTACACTACATATTTTCCTAAACCTAACCAATAATGTTAACAAAAGCAAACTTGCATTTGCAAAAAGTCCTTTTCAATCTTTTTTTATCATTTTCTCAACTTCAGAGGTATCAAATTGGTCACTGGTCAGTGGTCCGTGTCATTATATGGCAAAAAGAAAAATATAAATTCGAACATTCTTCAAAATTCTCCTTTTGTGTGCCACTGAAAATGAACAGCACACAGAACTTGAACAAAATGAGAGTGAGAAATGACAGAATTCTAATTTCTGAGTGAATTATTCCTTTGTGAGAGTGTTTGTGTGCAATCAGTGAGTCTCAAACACGTCTGTGTGTCAGGTCTGGACACTTCGATCATGGACTCTGGCATATCTCTGATCACCAATCAGAAATCTCTGCTGCCAGTCTCACTAAGCCAAAGCCTGAGAAGAATACGCAATCATTCTCCCCACCGCATTTGATATTCCACTCCATGCAAGGGTGCCTTGTCTCTTGTTGTCTTTCTCGCCATGTCTATGTCTATCTTACTCTCATTCTCTGCTTCATAAATAACACAACTGATCCTGTGTAAATCTGTCACTACACCAAACGGATATAAGTCATTTTTCTGGTTCTTGTGTGATCTTTATTTGTAGACAACAGTTACAAAGAGCCAAACAACCTAGTTATTGTCACTAGTGTTACTTGTAGCTTGTAGCTAGTTACGCAAATTGGATTATCGTACTGCGAAGTGCCTTGCACAAGGTTGCAATTAAATAAAAAAATAAAAAAACATTTCATGTCTGATATTAAAGAACAAACAGTGCATTAAGTTGTGCATTAATCTTAAAATGTTGAATAAAATATTCAAAAATATAAATCTCTTAATTTTCTCTGACCAAAATATCACCACTTATAAATGAGTGAAGTAAAAAAAAAAAAAAAAAAAAAAAGGCATTTTTGCCACTTAATGTATTAAGCATTCTTAATGTAATTAAATTAAACACACAGAAAATGCTAGGCTAAAAATAATCAAACCCAGCAATTGGGTTGTTTTCAGCCAACAGCTGGGTTAAAGGTTAACCCATTTCTCGATTCATAATGTTTCAGACTAAATATTTTCCTGGGATTGTTATTTTAAATATTAAGTTGTAGTTTTTTTTTTTTTTTGTCTTCAAAATAACTTTACATCCTGTTCATCTTTCAAATATCCCTTTAACAAAGACAATCCAGTTTATCATACTTTTAAGAAGTTACATCATCTCTAGCATGAAAATATTTTTTAGCACTGGATTTGATGAATTCTGTCATGTTTTTTGGCATCAATTGTTTGTCTCCTCTAAAACCTCTAAAATAAATATATAATTAATTTCAAGCTGACATCCTTATGTTGACTAACTCTCAATCCTTCTTTAAGTACAGGAAAACTTTAAATATTTTTTCAGTCCTGCAGGGAATTCTGTTAATTTCAATTCCATTGTGAAAATAATCAAGTTATAATTAACAAAGTGTCTCAATTTGATGAAACCATTCCCCCCCCCCCCTAAAAGTCTGCAAACCTTTTTGTTGAAGATTTACTTATTCACAGTCGAAAGGTTACAGAGCTACCTTTGTGTTGGCAGGGACTATCCACAAGCCAAGTACAACATAAATATGGCCTTTACGCTGCATGACAAAATGTTTGAAAAAAACACTGTGATAAACAGACTCACCTCAAAGTGACAAAAATGAGATCAATGTTTCCATATTTCGTCATGTGTGGCTAGTTTCTACTTTTTATAACTGCCCTATTTCTCGGCTGATGGAGATTTGTTGAGTGTGCATGCAGATTAATCACATTGAAGGAAAGCTCTCATTTGTCCTTCTGGCAGTGGCCTCATTGCATTTCTCTTTCTGGAGCAATTCTCTAGGCCTATTCGTCAGATAAATCACTGTAAATGTACAGAGAAGTGCCATTACAGCTGTTTTGTTATCTCTCTAAACAACAATTATTGCTTCAATCCCAGAACAAAACCTCTATCCAGAGGAAACAGCTTAATAAAGTTTGTTCCATTCTTTAAGAAATCTTGTCCGTTCCTGCTGTAAATCCACTAGATATATTCAATACAATTTCAGGTAATCTATCACTGAGAGATGTGTGTCAGCATTCTTCAGCACTATTTCTTTCTCCATAATAGCACTATTGTTTTGTTACCAGTGTTTACTGTCCTAAGGGAAACCTTTATTTTATATTAATGTGCTTCAGCTGCTCTCAGTTTAAGATAAACAGATATGTGTACTTTACAATTAAAATAATACATAATTATAACTTTTCCCTTATTACGGTACAGTTGGGGGTCTCGGAAATTAATCTATTTTTTTCCTCATTTGTTTAATCTCTGCTTGTGTTTTAAGATTTTAATTAAATAGCCTACATGGATTGAAATAAAAGCCTACTCATATATTATTTAGTTAATGTGACAAATATTTCTAATTTATACAAATTGTCAACCCTTTTAGAATACAAATTGACTTCTCACAAAACAATTAAATTAAAAAGTTTAAACTAAAACATGATAATACTGAACTATTACACCTAGACAGAAAGAACGATGTAATGATGGATGGATAGATGGATGGACAGATAGACAGACGACAAGAGAGGTCTAGAGAGATGTCAAACTATTGCCAGAAAGAAGAAAAAAAAAGTCTTACATCCCAAATTTTTTCACTTTCACACACACTGCTAATGGCTTCTCAAGAGAAAGCAGTAACCCTTCCTCCAGAATGTAACTTAAACAAGAAGACAAAAATGTGTGCTCGTTAGCCACCCTCTTAACCCTCATCTCAGCGGCAGAGAGCAGATAAGATGCAGGGTCACAGCAAACTCTCTCCTCAGCTTTATCAATGTTCTGCTGTGCAACTAATACAGTGAACATAACAAGAACATGTTCCAAGATTCACAAATAATAAATGACGGTTGTCACACTTTATGCATTATATATCACTGAAACCAATCACTTTGTGTTTTCATTAAAAGCTGTGAAGTCTATGATGTGCTCTGAATGCAGTTTGCCATTACGGAGTGATGGTGTGCCTCTTAACTAACTTTAAGCATTGCTTTCTTTGAGGTCTTCACCAGTCACATAATGGTGGCCTTGCTGGTCCACCCCCTAGATCAACACTAAACCAGCATTAAAAACTAAACTTAAAAAAGTAAGAAAAATAAAAACACTAAAAAACTAATTTAGGCAACATTGTATGTTACAGTTTGTATTCATTTCAAGTAAGTGGACTCTAGTATGGTTTGCAATTTGTGTGAAGGTAATTTGGCGTTATTTTTGAAAGTGAGCTATCTTGTTGATGCAGACCTTTAATTTGCCTGTAGTATATTGCATTTCTTATTGTTGCTCGTCTCTTCTGAAATTACTTTCTGCAGGCAGCACAGCTCACATTCTTCATCCATTAGTGACGTAAATGTCATGGTGTTACATTCTGGTAGTACAACCATAGAAACAGAAACAGCTGAAGAAACTGAATAATAACAATTGCAA
Source organism: Carassius auratus (assembly GCF_003368295.1). Classification (NCBI taxonomy): domain Eukaryota; kingdom Metazoa; phylum Chordata; class Actinopteri; order Cypriniformes; family Cyprinidae; genus Carassius; species Carassius auratus. The sequence goes on along the minus strand of NC_039251.1, from coordinate 15,181,800 downwards.
AAAAAAGTAATGCTTCCTGTTTTCGCTGCCTTTTTCTTCTTGTTACTCGGATACAGTATGGGAAATATTCTGCTTCTAATGCTCAGTGTTATATATTGATGCAAACATAACACCAAAATAATAAAGTGAAAGGAGCAAAAACGCCAATGAAATTTCACATCCTCTGAAGATCTTGGGGCCCATCTGGATTACATTCACTCACTCTGGCTCTTCCATATAACCTGCAAAACACTCCGGCTCATTCTGGATAGGGTTAGGAGTTTAACACTCAAAGGATTTTGAGAAAGTGGAGCACACTGGGAATTTTGACCAGAGAATCCACTCCAAAAATCTCCCTGATTAGACAGCAGCTCAGTGACCCTGTCGCTCCTCTCAGAAATATGGTTATTAGTGCACCCTGCTCTTGCTTCATGACCTCTCCACAATCCCTTTCAATCCTGGGGTCATGGTGAAATCGAGCACAGGGAGCGTCCTGATGGGAAACATGACCTCTGTGATGCAGCAGCCTGGACGAATCGACTCAACATGTGTATGATGAGAGCTCCCATTGTTCATGAAGTGTAAAATGGCCCAGGCCCTCTCAGGGCTCGAGGAAATGATACTCATGCTGGCATTTAGATGGAACTGTTCAAATGGTAAGTGGGATAAGGCAGTTACTGCCGAGTCCATATACCTCATAGACATCATCTCACACACTCACTCAGATGTATGTAAGGCTGGACGATTATGGCCTAAAATCAAAACCTTGATTACGATTAATGAACGATTATTTTGTTTCTGTTTTGTTTTTTTGCCCTCATAGTTCACTGACAAGGTTTGTACTGTAAATATGATTGACTATTAAAAGTGAGATATTTTTTCCCATTGAAAGAACAATCTGACATCATACAGTAGCTCACTATCAGCAGTTATTTAATCTATGTTCGTAACATTTCTTAGATTATTGCTCTGTGTAAGAGATAAATAAAGATCCGATAAAGATAAATTAGCACAGTACCAGTACGAGTGATTGCGTGTGTGAATTAGTCATACCGTCTCTATATTATTGTGAAGCTGTGGGTTGTAAATAGCCTAGTTCCTTAGAAAAACATGCTATAATAAGTTCTGAGATTCTAAGCTACTTTAGTGATAAATCAGAAAATCAGAAAGTTATGACAACTAGTTTCTGCGTTCCTGTGCGCGCGATCTTCACAGCTACTGTTTATATGAGTGTCCGTGCCACAATGCAGCTGCGTGAACATGGCAGCTCGATATAATAATACACATCTGATCATCTAATCGCTTGAATGTCCAAACCATAAAACAAATACAATTGACAAAGTTTAGTGAAGCCACAAGGCTCACCGCTCATGCACCATCACTATGTGTTGAACCGGCGTTCACTTCTGTGTTTTGCTTTTATGCCACTGACTGGACGGGGCTGAGTCATGTGGCTACACACGCAGTAGTATGCTTTAAGGGGGAAGTATTAACAGGATTAAAAAAAACTAAATAACTGACATGGGAAAATTATGTCGGTTAAAGATTCTGAATTTCGGTTTCGATTACTTCTCGATTGATTGTCCAGCCCTAGACGTATGTTTTAGAAAGTCAACTGTAATATTCAAATGAGTGATTTCAGACATTGATTTGGTAGATTTAAAAGTTTTTAAACCAAACATTTGTTGAAAGAAGCTAAACCTCTTTGTTGTCTGTCAGAATAATAACTTGAACCAGAGTGGTGGAAATTCAGAATCAAAGAATTGCCTTCCACACAAAGTTTAACCGGAATTCGAATGGGAATGTCAGGAAGAGGCATTAAAAGAACTGAAATGAAGCATATGACATTCAGATGTTTGTGGTTGGCAAGATTTTGTTAAATGTTTTTGAAAGAAGCCTCATGCTCACCAAGCCTGCATTTATTTGTTAAAAAATACAGTAAAACAGTAATATACGCTGATTCTGTGCTCAAGAAACCCTTCTTCTATATTGTCAGCTGAAAACTGTGTTGCTTTAGATTTTTTTTTTTTTGCGTGTAGACTTTGATATATTTTTCAGGATTTTTCTTTAAATAGAAAGTTCAAAAGAACTGCATTCATTCATTGTTTCATTCATTCATTCATTCATTCATTCATTTGTATTGAATTATATATATATATATATATATATATTATTATTATTTATTTTTTTTGTAAATGTAAATGCCTTTACCGTGTTAACTGCTTTAATGGTTTTGTCAAGTTGACATTCAAAGTTTTCTTACACTTTTCTGTTTTGAAATATATTATAGTACAGTCTGGATTTCTTTGAATTTCAGTTAGTTTTCATTATACTTTCTTACATTCAAATTGCAATTCTGCATCCTGTCTGCTGTATATCAATTCAAACTGCAGGAATTAAATTAACTGGATACAACACTAAAACCAATCTTTCTGTGCACACTGCACACTGAAAGAAAGCAAAAATGACTCAAAATGTATATGAACATCAAAAAGCGATTAAGAAAATTTTGTGTACCAAAGTTCAAGATTGATAAACTCTGACGTAAGACAATATAATACAGCAAACTTGCTGCATACAAACAACCTGCATGGCTTGCAGTACTCCATGATCTTGAAGTAGTGGCTCCCAACCACATTCCTGGAGCCCCACCAACACTTCACATTTTGCATGTCTCCTTTGTCTGACACCCATTTTCGATCTTAAAGCCTGTACCAGTGAGCTGATGACCTGACTCAGGTGAGTTTAATTAAGAAGACATGCAAAATGTTCAGAGTTGGCATCATACAGTATCATACCCCAACATCATATCCTGTTGCTTATATTCATAGCCTGGTCCAAAGCAATTTGTGACTCCAGCTTAACTCTCTGGCAAGTGAAGTGTAGCCGCCTGGCAATACAATGAATATTAACCAATGAATGTCTTACCATGTGATATAGCATTTGGCTCAGACTGTGACGGGTCATTAAATACATGATTGGTTATAGCTTGAAGTTTATTTAATTTGCTGGCTTTATAGATATTAATATAAATATCAGGCTAGAATCAGTGAAGCAATAGGTGAGATAAATCTTAGCACTTTTGAATTAAAAAGAGAGAGAGAGAGAGAATTCAATTAGCTTATATTCGGTTAACCAATTTAGTTTTATATATATATATATATATATATATATATATATATATATATATATATATATATATATATATATATATATTTATATAAACTATACTGTGACACTGTACAAGTATAATCTCTAGACAAACTGGAAAACTTCCATAAAATCTCCTATATATATATCTTTTTTAAACACTTTATTTTGCAGGAAATTGTCCTGAACTGCAAGATGATGAGCATTTAGGATATGTTTAAATAAAAAGATGTTAATGTGTACAGCAGGATGCATGATTATGGCATGATTGTCATGTTGGCTTGCTATTCTTGCCCTCCAGGGGGGTTATTTATTGTTCCAGAATGCAGTCTATTTATCACAGAGGAAAAGAGCAATAAGGCTGGCATGCATGCATGTTATCCACGTACACTAAAGCATGACAAGATGTGACTGTAAAATGAGAGTTTGTTTGTCATTTTCCAGGTGGTTATGCCGATATAAACCCTTTGTCCAACCTGAAAGCCATAATTTGAACTATAAAACATCAGCAATTTTGAACAACCTCTTTGTCCCCAGGGGACAAATGAAACGTTTTGGAAAAGTCAGCGCTTTTCACACATCTACTAGAAGCTTGAGGAAAAAGACAGGTGGTTTAATGTGTTCCTAAAAAACATTAATACTCAGAGTTATCACGTTTATAACAGCAAAATGCAAAACAACAATTTTCTCATTAAACGGTACCCTGTCTTTGGCTAGCTTTTCCTAAGGTTTTATGTACTTAGACAAATTAGAGCCCCTAGATATGAATTAAAGCATTTCATTTCCCCCTCGTTGAACCCACTGCCATAATGGAGAAAATAAATTGAAAAAGCGATAAACTGAAACTTATCCTAAATGGCATAAAGTAGCCCATCATGCAGTGTGCAAATGCATTTTGCATAAACAGAGGTTTTTACCATCACAATGAGAATTGTTGATTATGAATATTTCCTTTTAAACTAGTTCATATTCTACACAAATCATGTTTATCTGTCAGTAAAGCATGAAGTACAGTGGGTATACACAAAGCGAAATTGTTTGTACCATGCAAATCAATATTTAATTTCAGTGGTAGAACGAATGCTTTGACTTGATAGGGAAATCGGGACTATCCTATTTCAACATATCCCAAGTGATATTTGTTTATTTGGGCTCGAGAGTGTACATCAGCAGTTTTCCAAAACTCAAACTTATTATTAGGTAGGCACTAAAAAAAGTACACTAAAAAAGGCCATAAGCAAGAAAATGAAAAGTGTGATGCAGTGGGAATTCTGGGCAAAAGGCAGAGCAGCAGTAAGAAAGGTGGGAAAGAAGAGTGTGAGAGATAGAGAGAGCTCCAGTGGAGGTGTGACAGCAGACAGACAGGCTGATGGAGATTAGGCTGTCAGAGAGGCAGTCCGTCAGTGTAGCGTCACACACACCTCACTGCTTCCTGACAGCTACACGTCTGTCCGTATGGGCCGCAATAACGGAACACTGTAATTTCCCTCTGCTTTCCCTTTTTCTCCAGGCAATTAAGCACCAAGGGCTTCCCATTTCTGTTGGGTTTCCTATTTCTTTCTCTCTGTGCCTGCATCTAGATGTGATTTCCATTCAGACTGGTCTGCTTTGATGACATTAGCATTAGCATGGAAAATGAAATGTTTACCTGTAGGGGTAAACTCAGTTTTTTTTTTCTTCTGGTGACAAACAAGATCCAATTTGTTTACCACATCTATTAAATGGATGCTCTAGTATTTGCTCAAATTATGGCATTCAGTATTTGTCATTCTAGAACTGCGGTATGAATTACCCATGAGGTGGTAGAAGTCAAATTCTTCTAATTATTTATTTGGCACATTTGATTGCTAACACATTACTTTTAAGAACATTTACTATTATTCTAGCACAAAGCTTGCATTTTCAATCTAAAAGTCAGATTAAGATGGCATCACTGACATTACACAGCGATATATATTATACGATATGTAACAATTATGATTACAAAATTAGAAAAATATTTAAGCATTGTGAAATAAATAATACATATGTAAGAGACTTGCTACTGCCAATACATCCACAACTTGCTGATGTGAGCATGTAAGAAATACTGCTGCTGCACATAATGAAATAACCCCCCATATAGTACACATGAATCACCCCGTAGCAGATCTACAGGTGGAGCTGGGGAAGGTGGAGGGTTTCTGAAGCATGCTGCAACTGCTACAGCAAGCACTTGCCAAGCATTTGAATGTTGAACAGTGAGCTCATTGATTGCTGATACAAAAACAATCAACTGCGCCATGTGATGTCTGTTGTGTCAAATTGAGTCTGAACTATCAGACTGTGCCATCTAGTGTTTCCTGACAGAACTTTGGATACATGTATGCACTTCTTTCATTGATAATTAATTATGGCCACTAAATTGTTTTACCACCAAAATTCAATAAAGATTATGCAAATCTGCTAATGTCACAGTACATCCAAAAAATTGTGCTAAAGGCAACTCACATGCCGCAGTTTTCCATCTTGCATGTTGTTTATGAAAGGTTCAGTAGGCACCTCAACTGACTTATTAAAATGTAAAAAACACATGGCTACACTGCCCATTTATAATGTTCTTCCCCGTCATATCATGAATCCCTGCAGCCACGATCACTATAAAATGTACACAAACATCACTTTGAAATAAACTTCTGTTTATCGGCTGCTTTCAGTGGGCAGTAATATTGTAACTTTAATTGCACCAGGCACATAGTAAATAAGGCACTATATTGTCTGAGGGGGCGTTCTTGGCCAGAGTAATGGAATTTGAAGCAGAACAAATGCCAGTAGTCTAAACTTTGCTTCTGTTAGAGTACGTTTCTACACTAACAATCTAACTTATACAGTAGGTTATAGATCAAAGCAGGATGGGTTTTCCCTTCAGCATTAATTTTTTCAAAATTATCTTTCTTACCCTTAACAGTTTTTCCATGCCAATGGCATATTGTACTTGTTCACTGGAGGTTTAGTTCTGACATCTTGTACAATCTCAATTTATTTATTTAAAGCTAGGTTAGGCAGTTTCTTCACTACTAGTGTCACTTACCGGAACTATACCACGAAAAAAAAGCAACCTTTGCAAGCATCCCTTTCACACATCCTGCCTACCCTCAACTTAACAATCATGAACACAGCTCCTACAGGTCTACAAAAATGCAAAGGCATTTCTCAACAGGTAAAAGTGGGCTTCATTCAATAAAAGGTTCAACACTTTAAGAATACTTTATCTTGAAGTTTAGCCTATCATTTGAAGAAACAAGTTTGTCGTATTGATTGAAACCAAAACATTCCGCCACTGATTGCTATCAGGATGTGAAAAAACTTTTAACAAGTGTATATATAATGTTTCTGAAAAAAAAAAAGCCTACTCTAAAACGAAAATACATGTAACTGTTACAAAAACGTCCATTAAAATACATTATGTTTGTTTGAGTAACCAATTTATTGAATGATGGACTTGAAAAATGCTATTTAAATTCAAAATGTAGAGTAGATTGTTTTTGGGTTATATTGATCCCTCACGTAATGGACAGAGATGAGATTGATCGCTCGCTGGAGTTAGCACTGTTCAGTGTTTTATGGTGTGTATGTGGCCACGCCGGGTGTTTGTATGTGCAGTAGTGCTGTAGTATTGACTTAGTAGTGGTTGATTTACGGTAGTTATCACATCCTATCAGAAGACAAGCTCTCCTCTCATCCCTAAGGCCCACAAAATTCTGCCTGCCGGACAGTTTATTTCCCTCACCACACGTAGAGTTATGCCCAACCTGTCCTCTGACATTCTTCCTCCACTCATTCTCCCTCACCACTGATATTTCTCTCTGTCATTGTCTCCTAATCTTCCTATTTCTTCCCCTCTTCTGGCCCGTCAGACTCTGGGCAATAGATCATTTAAAGTCCAGGAACCCAACTCTGAAGAAAGCCATTTCACACATGGGCAGTGTGACGGAGGAACATCACACCCTCCAGTCATCGCATGAAACTCAATTTGCATGCACTAAGTACTTTGCTAGCAACAGTCATACTTTTTAGTATAAAGTTAATAAAAAATATTAATATAATATGACTGCATCTACCACAGACTACTTTATTGTAAACAATTGCCTCTGTAATGACTAGTATCTTGCTGAATAGGAAACATGTTTAAGCCATTTTAGGAGCCCTCCAAAAAGATTGAGGGACTGTTAAACATGTACAAATGTTAGCATAAATGAAATATTAGCAGTACTACATCACATCCAGTAACTTTGACAGTTTTCAAAAAGTTGGAATGTACTTGTCCAACTCTTTAATACCATATAGAAGGGATTATATGCAAATTGGGATTTAGCCACCCTGGTTATTCTACCACTGGCCCTCGTTCAGCTTCACAACAGCAAATGAGTGCCTGAGAGGATGGAAGCGGAAATGCAATAACACTGGCACTAGTGGAGATGAGCTGCACCTGGTGCTTACTGTGCCACCGTTGCCATGAATCCATTACTGTGTCACTCGTTCAGGCCACCTGGCCCTGCACCCTTGGACCTTCTCCACCAACGAGAACCAGAGCCAGGTGCATACTTGATGATAATACAGTACACCTGAAACATTCTTTTCTCCTCCATTGGATATTTTAAGAACGACATTTACATGTCTGATTCAGAAAACTAACAATAGTGAACAAAATCTAGGATTCTATAGCAGATTGTACAACACTTTTAGAAAAACGAAAGGCAATCTTGGGGAAAATGTAATTAATTTGTAAATTGATAAAAGATTTTGCTATAGAACTGCACAATCTAATCTTTATTTTATTCTTATCAATATTTTGGCCAAATTGCACACAATACTAATGGTATACATACATATATATATATATATATATATATATATATATATATATATATAGGTTATAAATTTCAAATCTTTGCTGGAAAGTGAACAAAGATAATCAAGACTTTACAGTGAAGAAATTTAAACAAATTGGACTGTCACTATTGCTGGAAAAATACACACACATTTTATTTATAAACATACCAATGTCTTTCACAAATCCCAAAATAAACTTAATATAGACAATGATAATCACAGGCATTTCACAGGCGTACAATTGCGATTATGCAATACAGTGGAAGCAATGACCTTTTTTTTCTGCCTTATGGTAAAGTATATCCAAGTAAAACAGAAATAGAATATAAGAAAAAAAGAAGGGTGAAGACAGGTTCTACCCATCAGCAATTGGTTGAATAGCGAGATGGATCTAAGTTTTTTTGTCAACTAGAAGAACGAGATGGGGTTTATGCAGACTACATGGCTGAAGAAGTCCAGCATACTTCACCACAAATGTTTCACCAGTTCAAATGATTAAAGCAGAAAAAAATTATGAAATAAAAATAAAGAAATAAACTTCTGTATGGATGAATTGTTCAATTAGATGCATTTAGAGAACAGACAGCATGAGTCGGCATGAAATGAAAATTCACCCTAAACTAGGCTGGCCTCCCTTGGCCTACTTATAATACCTCAACCCCAAATGTTGCGGACCACAGCTGTAGGTGAATTAAAAACCTGTCTAAATTCTGCCAAAACTCACTTTTTTTTTTTCTAAAATCCTTAATCATTTTTACAGCTTCATCTCAGCTGCAAATGAGTTTCATGAGAATCATTAATGGGCTGTGAGTCTGTTCAGCAGGGTGTAATCCTATTGTCTTGCGTGGTTGATACATTAGACGAATTGAGCCGGTGTGATGTGTGCGAAGATCAGGCCTGGTTTAAAAGGGCAGAGCCACAGGTGTAATTGTATTTCTGAGAACAGGAAATGAGCATGATTATGGACCCCCAATTAAGCTACCGGGTCAGCGACGGAGGGATTGCCTTGCGAGCTGATTTGGCAGCATAGTCATTTAGCGGTAAATAATACAGGAGGTAAGTCAGCTATTAGACACTTTCATGTGGGAAGGTCAAAGAGCTGAATACCGCAGGGCACCTGTCCGCAAAACGAATCTCCATGCTCACACTCCCACCGACTTGCAACCACAACCCACCCAACCACCCTCACCATTATTTACTTTCTTCCCCGCAGAAGCCGAAAGAAAGCTGTAAATCCTGCTTGTGTCCTGTAACGTAACTAATGAGCTTGAACGAAAGGACCCTGTTGTCCTTTAAATGGAATTCGAACAGTGTTTAATCATTCATTTGCACAGTAGCAGGATTTTAATCTGCATCACTTTGACTAATGATATACAAAACTAAATGAGATTGGCTGCGTGGTACAAAGATGCATCTCTATAATATGCAGATACATCTCTATAATGTGCCTTCATCTAAAGATGGCGACGATGCCACTGGCCCACCTGCTATAATCAGTCAACTCGAAAACACAACACGGGGAATTGTGGAAATTCTGCATATAGTCAGTAACAAGCTTAGAGAGATCAAATTGCTTGCTCAGCAATTGCACAGAGAGAGGGAGAAATGGATAGAAAAGAAAGAAAGACAGACTGAAGAGCATTCGAGAAATAGTAAGAGCTTTGGAGACTTTCTGTAAATTGGTTTTGCAAGAAATGTTCTCATTTGAATGGAAATTCAACATCAAACGGCATTCACAACCCTTTTCTAGTATTTTATTAAATAACACATTTTTTTATTTTATTTTATTTTATGCACCAATGAATCGAACAAAAATGCATTTACTGCACAAATAAAACAGCTCATGTTGATTTTATATGTAAACGTAGTTGCAGAAAGACTGAGTGGTCTTTGTGATTTTAAGGTCATGAAACAATAGTACAGCTAAAAAATGCTTACATTGGCACTTCAAACACGCATGCAAATTCTGACAGCTATTATATTGGGGGAATAAGATGCAAATAACCTCACAATCACCACATCAAGGTCTTTCTTTAATAACTTAGCACTTAAATCCAAAGTCTGTTTGAAAGTTTACTCATTCTGCATCTAGAGAACTTTCCTCTCTCATACTGTCAGAGCAGTAGAATCAATATGAAGACAATGTTGAGCGCAAATATCGACCAGACACATTCTCGTATCAGCCACTGGTTGAAGGTTGTTCTTAAATGTTAGTTGTATAATACAAAGGCGAGGCTAAATCAATTAATTGGTTAATTCATTACTGAAAATATTCACAAATAAGAACAGAAGCATAATGATGTTTTGATATTGTTTTCTCACTAGTATACAAGGTTATATCTACTCAGCCATAAATCCTGTTGCGGAAAACAAATTCCATTAACTACATGATTCTTATTTTTTGTTCTTTACGTCATATGTACTGTAAATATGAAAAAGTTATTTTCTTTTAAAATGAAAAATAAAATAAATAAAAAATTATATTTAAATCGTGCACCCTTAATAGTTTATCATATAAAATATTAGATTCTTTCGAGCAATGTCTGTAAATGTCACTTAATATAATTTTTCTCCACAGCACATAAATAAATTTGGCAAATAGGGTTTGTTTTATGATTTGACAGTGTTGCAATATTCACAGGAAATATTTCATTTCAGGGGCCAAGTCAAACCTCAAGTACACAGTTTGTGTTTCGCAACTCGGTCTTAAGTTTCCATTTTTGCCCTGTACAAAAAGCACGGCTTATGTCACATCCTAATAGCAGCAGTGTGGGGTCTCTGTATCTTTAGTTGGCTCCAAATAATTTATAAAACCACAAGCCAAATAGATCAATATTGTTGCTTTCAGTTTCTGCTCAAATCAGTTCTCTTCATTGAGCCAGAACGAGTCAACATCGTCATCCACAACTCTGAACATCAGTCTCTCTCTGACGGACTTCAGAGAATACAACGGAACACTGCACCAAACAGATTAAAGGAGAAAAGAAGAAAAGAAAGATACCAACCAACAAGAGTTACTACCACAGCAATATGGCTGCCCACTGCTCTGGGTGTGTGTTCATGGTGTGTTTGGGTTCACTACTGTTTGTGTGCACTTGGATTGGTTAAATGCAGAGCATAAATTCAGAGTATGGGCCACCATACATTGGGGGGTCCGAAACCAGTCAGTATCTGGTGTGACTGACATTTGCCTCATGCAGTGCAACACATCTCCTTTGCATGGAGTTGATCAGGTTGTTGATTGTGGCCTGTGGATTGTTGGTCTACTCCTCTTCAATGGCTGTGCGAAGTTGCTGGATAGTGGCAGGAACTGGAACACGCTGTTGTACTGTATATGCTGATCCAGAGCATCCCAAACATCTCAGTGGGTGACATGTCTAGTGAATATGCTGGCCATGCAAGAACTGGGATGTTTTCAGCTTCCAGGAATTGTGTACAGATACTTGCAACATGGCAAAATGAGGTGATGGTCGTGGATTAATGGCACAACAATGTAGCCTCAGGATTTTATCACGGTATCTCTGTGCAACCAAAATGCCATCAATAAAATGCACCTGTGTTCGTTGTCCATAACAAATTCCTGCCCATACCATAAACCCACTGCCACCACGGGCCACTCGATCCTCAACGTTGACATCAGCAAACCGCTTACCCAGCAGTTAAAAAAAACTACAAAATTTACTAGCCAATGGTGATTCAATTTTTCCAAAGTGTATACACACACACACACACACACATATATGTCCTAATTTTGCCGCAGCCTGTAACTGAACTGCTGGTTTCATCTGGTCAGAGGAGAAGTGGCCCCCCGACTGAGCCTGGTTTCTCCCAAGGTTTTTTCTCCATTCTGTCACGTTGGAGTTTTGGTTCCTTGCCGCTGTCACTTCTCTGACTTGCTTAGTTGGGGAGCCTTAATACTAGCGTTTTCGTTGACTTGATTGCACAGATACTATTTAAACTGAACTGGATGATCATTGAATTCAAGGATGAATTACCTTTTTGTTTTATTGACACACTATTTTCCAATTTAATGCTGTTCAGTTGCTTTGTTACAATCAATATTGTTAAAAGCACTATATGAATAAAGGTGACTAATCACCCGTGACAGCGACATGTGACAATAAGTGACATGGAATTCTATTTTAGAAATTGTTTTTATTTTCTGCAATGTCACGGCAGGAACAACATACAAAATATGACAGTGATAATCTCAGGTAATGATTATGTGCTTTATTCAATGTTAAAAGTGTCTAATGTGAATTTTAATATTATTTTTTGTGATCATTATAGCCATAATGAAATTAACAATAGATATTTTACCTCAGATCTTGAAAATAAATTAGGCTAAAGCAACCTTACAGTACGTTAAAACTGTTAACTCACTGTAAACCAACATCCATAAGAAAGATATTATCACTCACTTACTCACTCAAAACTGTTCAGTCCATTCACATTTGAATCATCTATTTTCAGTGTCCACCTTTCTTTACTTAACACTTGCCATGTTTTTGATGTCACATTGTATATCTACACTGGACACAACATAGCATTGCAAATCAAATGAACTTTGTCAGCACATCATAAATAGAACAAGTCAGCAGTTTTCTGTCTGGGATTTGATGCACTGTGTTGTGCCGCATACAATGTAGACAGCATCACTGATTATAAATAAGTTCTATTGTATTTTGTTGTGTCGCAAAATCTAAGTTAATGTCACTTTCTGATGCTGCGCTTGAATTTTCATGCCACATTTTTTGAAATTAGCGAGTGCCAAACATTGAGGAACCCTGCCATAGAGGGTTGTAATTTCAGTAAAAGTTTATACTCACTTATTTAAAAGTCTGACAACCAACTTCTAAGTTGAAATTGAACCCTGAAATTTCCACATTTTAAGAGCAGTTTCAGTCATGTTTCTTAAAAAAATGCAGTGGAAAACAAGCATGTCAACAACTTTCACATCACTTACATACGTATGACACAAAAGTGCACTTCAGTGGGTTTTCTGTGCGGTCAGTGGTTAATGTTAGGGTTGCCAGTCTTCCTCAAGATATGAAAAATGGAAGGATACTGGAGTATTGTGTGATCAGAAAGATTTTTCTTTCAAAATCTTGGCCTTTGCAATCATTTATCAAAATATAATAACATTTGTTACCCTTGGAAGGACCTTTCTTTACAGCTGACATCACCAAAACCCTTTTATATTTCAAGACCACCCCACCTGTCATAGAATCAGATCCATCCAAAAGTGACCATTATCAAGAGCCCTTGAAGGGTACACTGTACTCTGAACAGTCCCAAAAGACTAATGTCATTGACACTTTTATTTTCAATCAAATTATTACCTTACAATTTGGCAGCAAAATGTACATTTATAGCTGTTAAGATAAAGCCATTATACAAAGAGAAATGTACTCTTTTTGATTAAAATGCATATACAGTATACACAAGTATATATCCATATATACAGTATTTGTTTTAAAATATGTATACTGTAGATAGATAGATAGATAGATAGATAGATAGATAGATAGATAGATGTCTTTGAAAATGTCCACAGAACAGAGCACTGTGCCATAATTTATACAAACTTTGTTGCAGAATAAGCTGCAATATGGCGAAATTGTAATAATGATATTATAATTTATGCCGATAGTCAAAATTCTGGCCTGTTTTAATTATAAAACATAATTGCAGCTCTAAATCTATTTAATAGTGACACTAAATTACTAGGCTTGAAAATGTAGTAGTAAAGACAGGTTAAGGACCACCTCTAATGCTGCCTGCTTTAAAACTAAGTGCACTTAGAGATTTTTTTTAACGTGTTATAACACCTGCTACACCCTTAGCATTGACTTCAGTTATTTTACAGAGGATATTCGCAAGCCAATTTAAGAGTCACATCTGTATACTGCACTGAATAAATATTACGACCTACACAGGGTTAAATATATGGAGTTTTTAATTTAGACGAAAAAGCCCTTGGACAGTCTCTTAAGAAAGATATCTAAGAAAAGGATGACATCTGAGTGTGTGTGTGGGTGTATTGGTTTGCATTTAAGCGATTAAATCTATTTTTTTTCAGCTCACGGTCATTTGAAAAATCTACTTTTGATTCATTCTCATTGATAATGCAACATCCCTCCATCCAAGTCTCTCTAAAGAAATAGTTCAGGCAAAAAAAGAAAATTAGCTGAAAAAGTACTCATCCCCAGGCCATTCAGTATGTAGATGAGTTTGTTTCATCATCGGAGGAGATTTGGAGAAATGTAGCATTACATCACTTGTTCAACAATGAGCAATCAATTGTGAAGTGAAAAGCTGCATGTATGTAAAAAACATAACAAAACAAAAAAAATAACAAAAACAAAACAACAACAAATCTATCATTAAGACGTTTTAACTGCTTCCAGCTAAAATAGCTAAAATAAAAAAGTCCTTCAAGATATTGCTTTTTCCAGTGAAAAAGTTGTCTCGCCTGAATCAACAAAGAAATGTACACAGATCAAGCACTATTTGTAAAAATAGTCCGAAACAGTTCTGAACAAATATGTTGGTGTATTTTGATGTAAGAGGACAATTGTGGAAATACTTTTTCAATGGAGGAAGTGTTATTATGAATTATGGACTTGGCCAGAAGCAAGTTAAAATGGCCAATTTGTTTCAAACAACAACAATCACAAAGCTTTTAATGTTAAAACTAAGATGCTAACTGGGCTGGAGTCCGGTTTATTGTTCAGATTATTGTGATGTTTTTATCAGGTGCTTGAAATCTCATTTGGGCGGCACCCATTCACTGCAGAGGATCGACTGGTGAGCAAGTGATGTAATTTTTTTCCAAATCAGTTGTGGTGAAGAAACTCATACACATCTTGGATGGCCTGAGGGTGAGTACATTTTCAAAAATTTTCAGTTTTGGGAGATGAATTAAGTCATGAAAAACGCAAATTAAAAACACTAAATATCTGCAAATACAAATATAAACATTCTGGCCATTTCCTTTTGTAGGAAATGTGTTTACATGTGTGTATAATATTCTAACACATTGAATAAACTACAAAAATAATAAAAAGAAGCATGAAGAACTGATTGAAAATAGCCTGCAATATGCCCTCAAGAATATCCACTTTTAGGTAACACGTGGACTGAATATCCATGTCTGTTGCTCTAAGGCTCCTCTGTGGTTTCTTTACCCAGTGGTACCATAGCTATGTGGTTTCACACCTCAGTAATGCTATGCTAATCCTCATACTGGCCTCCTAAAGCACTGCAGTGTTTGGGTGCATGGGAAATGGAACAGAAGAAATGGAGAGGAATAAAACTTGTAATCCAGTAACAGGATTAGGGACTGCGGAGAATCCAAACACACAGGAAGATGGAAGGGTGGGAGGCCTGACATTTGGTGCTATTAATGTTTAAAGAGCATTGCAGAAAATCCAACAAGAAGCGTGAAGCAGGCATAACCGATAGCATTTTTAGTGTGTTCCCAGCTAAATCTAAGGTCTATTTAAAATGTTCAGGCCAAAGATGCATTCAGTGATGTTTAAAAATATGCTTTCAATTGTCCTTTGTGGTGTACATCATCTGCTTCAACAAAGAGCTGTTTGAAGTTCGAACCTCAGCACATTGAAGTATGACGGGTAATCAGTAAAGGGATCTATGATTTGTGAATGGGTTTGTTCTGTTATCCTTCTTTTCTCTGTTCTACTCAAGGACAAAAATAAACACCTGCCTAACATCAAATGACATTAAAACTGGTTCTGGAAAGTAAATAAAATGTAACTTTGGCAATAACTTTATAAAGTATTGCATCAAAATCACATATAATTGTTTCAAAAAAATAGGGTCAGAAAGACCCTAATTTTTGTATTTTTATTTTTTTTAAACTTTCTATTCCTTGCAGAATCCTGAAAACAACATTGTTCACGGCTCTCACAAATATAAGCAGCAGTAATCAGATACTAATAATAATAAGATTGTAATAATAATCAGAAATGCTCCTTTTTTGGAGCACTAAATCAGCAATTAGAATGATTTATGAAGGATCATGTGAAACTGAATACTGGAGAAATGGCTGCCGAAATGTAACAGAAACAAATAACATTTTAACAATTTATTAATATAGTAAAAAGTTAAAATTGTAATAATACCACATAATATTATGTTTTGTTAATTAAGAAAATAAATGTGGTTTAGTGTGATAAACAGAGCAACAAATAAATGAATTAAATAAATGACTTAAACCTGCTCACCTACCGATCTGAAGGAGTCACTTGGGTGAAAAGAATCCTTCAGTTCACTGGGATTGATCAAAATCATTTCTGCTATCAACACAGCACCTTTGTTTTAATTAAATGTAAAAGGATAGTTCACAAAAAATAAAAAATAAAATAAAAATAAAATAAAAAATGTTATCCTGTATTCCTCCCAGACGATCTTCTATCTAAAGTGTTCTTCAGGAGGTAATCAGAAGAAGAGTTCAGCTAAAAATTGATGAATGAGGACCAAAACAACATCAAACACTTTTTACTTTCATTGTATGGACAAAGAACATTAAACAATTTTTCAAACTATCTTCTTGTTAACAATATTGTTTTCTTTTTTCTTTCATATTTTTCTCTCTGTGAACTATCCTTTTAAATGAGTCTCTTCAATCAGTCGTTTTTGTTTGCCTTCTGCTGCTGTGTGAATGTAGTCGATGTGTCCTCATGTTTTGCGACAGGTCTTGTTTCAGAGACTAAACTGGATCTCGTTTATGATGCTGCGAGTAATTCAATAACCTGGACTGTTTGACACAAACATGCAACATGAAAAATAAATCGAAATAGAAAAACTAAATCAAAAACAGTTGAATCAAATCCCATTGTAAATTGTCGATTTCAAACCCTGCTTGCACTCTTGTCACTTCTGACAGAAAATATCCATCAAAAAACAAATTTAGGTCAGAATCAATACTTGAATTCAATCACCACAGTTCTCACTCTGGCTTTAAAAGGGATCCAAACACCCTCTGAGTGCACAAACCAAACAGATCACCACTGAATAAATACTGTATGAGAAATAATCAATGCTGTGCCAAACTAGATCAAAACTAGGCTTCCTAAATCGACATACTACAACCGAAGCATATTTCTGAATGTCCAAAGCCAGCAGAATTAATCGTCACAAAAGCCAAAAGAATGTTATTACAGTGATATCACAATCACACAGCAGGAAGACGTGTCAGTGAGCAGAAGTGCTGATATTATAGCTGTCACACAAGGTATACTTTAACAGATCAGTTTGTCCAATAGTTACAGCATGTCAATAAAGATTGTCTGGAGAATTGCACATCAATACGACATGCCAGAAGATCACAGCTTACAGCAGGTAAAGATGACGCTTGAAATAACATGAAATACCTGACAAAATGAGGGCCGAATATATATTTGGCTTGCACAATGATTGCTTGACACAGTCTTGTGTGTTAAAGACTTTCCAATGCTGCGTTGTTGTACTTTATTTGACATTTGATGGTTCTCATATACCCATAAGTGATTTGCAACCTTGAACAGTGAGAAAATTCAATGGCTGTCACCTTGTCTTAGTGCTTATATGTCAAGAATGCATTGTGCTCTGTAGATTGGCAAATTAAAAAGTGGATGGATATATGATCACACCCACCTTCCCACATACTTCTAACAACAGTGCTGTTATTTCAGTTGCACACAGCCTTGAGGATCTATTGATTTATACCAGTATATCTGCTTCCTTTGCTCTTTAGGATTAAACTGTGCTCACAACATCGGCTTTCGAGAGCCAAGTCGACCAGCAAGTGCACATCGATGTGTTAGACCAAACAAGGCAACCAACACACACACACACAGACACACACACCCTGCATATGGCATTTGAAATTTGTGTGCCTGCTGAGTTGAGGGTAGGCAGGACAACAGAACCAGAGATGGATCTTGTGACAAGAACAAAAAAGTATATCCATTTACCACTTCTATTTATCAGCCAGTGAGCCATGGAAACCCACTGAGCTTACAGACAGAGACACCGGCACAGAAAAACACACATACAGCACAGCAGGAGCACCGTGGGTCCTTCTGGTGAGGTGGAGCAAGTAACAGGCAGAGTAAAACAGGGTTTAGAGGTGCGTCAGTGTCGGCCGCGTTTGCATCCGCATGCGGGCAGACGGATGGGTGCGTGGGCGTCTGGTTATATGCACTTGTTAACAAATGAAGAGGTTCTCAGTAGAAACAGTGGGGGTTAATTAGCTGTCTCAGCCGATTGCTGATAAATTGATTTAGGGCATGAGTGAGTTTTAATCTGTTTCTCATGAAAAGCTTGAATTGCTTCTTGGAGTGTTTAAAGGGTCATTTAGATAAAGGGTACAACTCAGTCAGGCAGTGCTTGGCTCAGAATACATTCACAGAAGAGAATAAATAACATAAGCAACATTCTGACTGATGCAGAGGCAGGCAGGGAATGAAGAGAGCCACACACAGGTATATTCATTCACACTGGCATCTTTCAGGACTAAAGGTTGAGGTTGTTTCTATTCAGTACGAGTCTTTGATGAATTATGTACACAACTGGTTTTTGCCATGGATTTCTAATACTGTAAATCTATAAGAAAGCTGTCTGTTTACATTCTATTCATCTCACTGCAGCACTAGAAGTAAATGAGCCAAATGCTGACTTTTACTAAATTGACTTTTTTTTTAAATACTCAAATATGCTACCAAACTTTTCTTAACATATTTTGACAGCCAATGGTGTAACAAAAACAAAAGTAGCCTTACAGTATACTGACATGCATTGTGCACTATATACTGTAAATTTAGGATTCTATATTTAATGCGTAAAACCATCTCATATAATCAAACCACTTTTTTTTTTTTTTTTTTTTTTATTATAATAAATGTATTTTAATTGTGGTAGTAAAAAAATAACAATAAGATGAATATTTACTAACTAAGAGAAAAATACATGGGAGCTATTTGCATTTTTATCAAATTCTAAATTATATGTTTGCAAAACAGTATGTTTGGTTTTTCAAGTACAAATTCAAATGGCTCAGAATATGATGATGATTACAAAAATAACCTGTATATAAAGAGGCAGTATAACATATGTTAATATATATTTCATATTAATTGTCATCATCACTGTCACCATAATACACACTACTGTTGATTTTTTTAATGTTTCTAAAAGTCTCACCAAGACTGCATAAAAATACTGTAAATATATTTTATTATAATTTAGACATCCTTTTTATTTTAATATTTTTATATATACTTTAATATATAAAAATGGATTAAAAAAAATCAGCATTCATATTCTGCCACATTCTTAATATATATATATAAACTTCTGTAACATGATAAATATCTTACCTGTGGTTTTTGATAAATTTACTGCTATTTATATGTGTTTGTATAACTTTGTTAAAAATTTGCCGCTGTCCTCCACTATACTCTATTTAAAACCAAGCTCTCCAGTACAATTCCAGCAGTTGATATTCTGTATAATTACTGTTCCCGCTCTGTTTCTTAACACTCTGAGTCGCTCCCCCACTGTCAGTCTTCCAGCCGCTTCCTGGCCCATCTCCAGTCTCCTAAGCCAAACACCTTTTTATTAAATCCCGCTCTTATCCCCTTCCCTACACCACATGCTTGTTTATTCTGATATTCCAAAGAAAGTCACAAATCAGCTCCTGCATCGAAAGGCCACACCAGCCTTCAAAAGGCACAGATAGAGATAAAGTCAATGATGCATCCCTCTTCACTAGCTGCATGCAGAAACAGCAGTTCCCCCCCTCTGCAATATCTGTGGATTGAGAGACTCACACACGAAGCTCATGCCTCCCTCCAGCTTTATGCATCATAACAGCATAAGAGCGGAGAGGATTAGATGTACAAAGCCTGATGGATGAACAGCTTCGCACGAGGCTCTGTGCGACGGGCTGTGGCCCACGGTGGTCCATCTGCTCGGAGAGGACAGGAATACACACACCAACATGCACACCTGTCAAGTACTCTGCAGAGTCCTAGGGAGTTATCATCGGTGGCGGTGTAGCGGCGAACATGACCTTGACGTAATGGCTTCGGGGAATTGATACATTAGAGCAGAGGAAAGTGATGTGCGTTCTTCTATTTTCTAATCTGCAGTAATGCAGCCTTGCGGGGGAAAAAGAAGAGTATACTGGAAAACTGAATGCATGAAGTCATAAATCAAAGAGATCAGGTCTCAAATACAAATGAGGGAGCGCATTGAGGCCATGTGTGAAAAAGAGGAGAGGTAGACAGCTAGTGATAAATGAGAAAAGGGTGGCGGGGAGATACAATGAGCTCGCTGTAAAATGTATGAATGATGGAGTTAACAGAGTGAAACAGTTCAATGGGTTGTGAAAAAGAGAAGTTGGCCAAGAAGAACAGAAACAGAGGTCAAAGTTTCAGGGATAAAAAGCTGCACAAAGTCGGGTTAGACAATTGTCGGTGTGACAATTCCAATTCAAACAGTTTGGCCTTCAGTTTATAGCAAAAAAAAAAAAGATGATGAAAAGGCAAGCTATTCAGATAATTTTTGTCATCAAATGATTCATTGAAAAAATGCAGCTACAAATTGGATGTCAATATGTCAAAACTTGTGTGTTTTCTCAATTATGTGACCTTTTTTAATATTAATACAATTAATTAAAATAATTATTGTAATTAACATATTTCTACTTTTTCTGTGATACACAGATCACATTTCAACTACATTAGATGCAGACTTCCAGTATTCAATTAAAAAAGTAATAAATAATATGAATTATGTCTAAGACTACAAAAAGAGTAAAATAAACACAAGCCAAACATTTTTTTTTTTAATATATCTTTCAGATATATGATTATTATTTTATTGTGCATACTGCATCCTTAACAAAGATTCTGCCAAATTATGCAACAAACTATTCTTTAATTGTTTTTATTTCCATGCTGTCATTCTCATTACAAAATGCCAATAAATACAAGATTTTCTATATTTTAAGACTAAAATTAAATGGGTCTGTAATTATTCACCTTAGTAAAGACAGAATTAGCATTTCTGAGTGTGCTAATGCTTAAAAAAAAAGAAAAGAAAAATCAAAATCTTAATGCAGTCTGCACACTACATTAAGTGGTCTGACATGAATTAATTCCAGAAGGTTAAGCCCTAATCAGATTGTTTGAAGAAATCAATCCATTCCTGCCTTGTAAACACTGTAAAAAAAATAAAAAATAAAATAAAATAAAACTCATTAACATACAAAAAAAATCAATAAATATGTTATGAATTTGGAATGTTTAGTATAGCAAACATATTTCACCATCACACTTCATTCCTCATTTCCTCATACCTCTCTGTAACCCTCGAGGGCACACTGGCAGCCCTTCACTCACCCACACATGGACCCCACATCACGCCAAGCTCACCCCCACCTGAGAGTGTCAAAAGCCAGCGCACATCTCTCTCAACCTCTCTCCTCCAGGTCAGTGGTGCCACAGATGCACTTAAAAATCATCATCTATTCTCTAACACAGTTAGATGCTCTCCGGACCACTTTCGGCACCAGCTGCACCAACACGGCGCTCGGCTATAAACAGTTCAGAGCTGCACATATATTGTCTGTTTTCCGAAATAAGCCTGTCTCTTTGCATTGGCTCAACCACCCACTGTGAGGGCAGCAGGTTGACTGAATGATTTTTGGATGACTTTGGCCTTTCATAACAACTTAACCACCCACACTATGCTAGACTAAACACCTGCACAGGCAGGACGGTAAAAGCAAGGCTATTGCTAAGCATTTCTGTTCCCCTTAGAGGGCCACTCGAAAGGCAGCACTTTACAATACAAAAATCCCTGTTGGTTCGACGTGCAGAAAAAACTCTGCTCTGCCGATATGTCCTCAAAACATTGGCTGAGGGCCTACCTCTTCTAAGCAGGCACTACAGACTTGAACAAGATCCAAAAGCAGTCGGCCCACTTCACACCAACGTGCTGACCCTGCAACCAGCCCTCGTGCAGGCAGTCAGAAACTGGCAGAGTCGGAGCGGAACAGGCCTGCCCCCATCACTCACCTACACAGTAACCTCTCGCAGGGGCCGTTCCTCATAGCCAGACTCTCATTTAATCATTTCCAATCTTCGCATGAGGTCTCCCATCCTTCTTGGCCTCCTCAGAGGATCAAGTTCTCCCTCAGGGCAATTATGCTAAAGCTGAACTGGTCTGGTGTGAAAGTCCTTAGTGAAAAAGAAATTGGCCATAGGATGGTGCAGAGCAGGGCACCTTCACTTTGGAAAGCTCTGGGGCCACAAAGAAGGGCCACTTTAGCCTCAAGGGCCACACAGCCAATTCATACAGTCGTTCTTTATATTAAAGCTGCAGTTGGTAACTTTTGACGCTCTAGCAGTTAATAAACAGAACTGCTTGCGTCTTGCGGAAGAACATCGTAGCCGGAACTACTTCTCTCTTTTTATGTCTATGAAGAATCACAAAGGTACTGGGTTACTCCGCCACGGTACCCCCGAAGCAATCTAAAATACTACACTTAATAAAACACTTATTATAGGTGCACCTTAGTGATTCAGGACAAGCTAAAAACACGGTTTGGAAAATGGATTCATGGTGTACTCGCTTATTATATACATTTTTCTACATTTTGAACACAAACAAAGTTACGGACCGCAGCTCTGATTGGTTGTTTTATTACCGGGAGCGGTCCGTAACTGCAAATGGCAATAGGACCACTGGGAGGAGCCAGAGGAGCTTGATTTTTTTCACAGATTATCTGTCTCATATTCTACTGTCAGGACATAATGACAGGTTTAACAAATATGTAAAAAATATATTTTTACAAAAGTTACCTACTGCAGCTTTAAAGGGATAGTTCATTTAAAAATATGAATTCTGTAATTATTTCCTCACCCTCATGTCATTCCAAACCTGTATGACATACTTCTTTCTGTGTTACACAAAAGAAAATGTCCAGAAAGGTTTAAAAAAAAAAAAAAATACTAATAATAAAATAACCTGTTCAACGAAAGATTCTTTGGGAAAGTAAAAAAAAAAAAAAAAAAAGGAAAAAAAGTTTTTACATTTGTGGAACACAGTGATTTCAATTCTTTAAGTTTCACTCTTCATTTTTGTTTTACATATGTATGTTGCAATGACTGCAGTTGGAAAGAAATTAAGCTTTTGGTATAAACTATCCCTAGAAAACTGTTGTATAGGGTATGTCCAAAATCTGGCATCCGTGCTAAAACAGCTGTAACAATACAATGAGTTAAAAGCAAAAGACTCAAGTTATAATTAATTATAATCTTAATTATAAATATGACTGGATAAAACACATTTTAAAGCCATTGTAAGCACACCTGTGATTGTGCATCAGTTGAATACTACACAAATGTGGCAAACTGTGGCCTTCCAACAGCCTAGACACCTAGATACTGGAAATGACCAGAGAGTCATAAGTATAAACCTGTTTTCTGGTTAAATTGAGTGTGCACTGAGAAGAAATTACAGCTTACCACATTCAGAATTTAATGTTTGGTTGGCTAGCAATGCTCTTGCGACCGGATCTAATGCATTCACCTCTGCAAGTGTGATCTGAAAGTGAGAAAGACACTGACAAAAATGTAGTAACTGAGTAAAATCATCTCACAGATTTGAAATTGTCCCCCTGAGCCATAATCCATCTTTATCAGCCACATTCCCTCCTGCCAGCCGAGTGTCAGCCAAATCCAATGAACTGTGCATAGATTTTAATCCTGGTAATAGAACAGTGGTAGCTGAAATGTTGGACTGATGGGAACAAAAGGAACATTAATTATATACTACTGTATTTTCTATTTGGTGCCATCAGCCCAGTATAGCATTTCCAGTAAAAAATAATTTTTTTGATTTATATGTTGCATGTATTTTGTCTTTACATGGACCCACATAGAGTTTTATACCAAAATACACAAATGGATTTCTAATGTACATTAGTCAAAGCTTTGCTCAAGTCGCCCAAGTAATTCATCCAACACTCCAGTTTTTCCCTCCGGAGTCTGTAATATGACTTTAATCACTTTAACTGCCATTTTATCGTAGGAAATCAAATTCGCTCGCCTTGTAGAAGCATCCCTCCTCTGTCTCTGTGAAATTAGGGAACAATCAAATCAAGCTCAAATGAATACTCAAGTAAGCCTTTTCCTCCTCCTCTAATGTCTTCATTAATTTACCATGAATGGCTCACTCACTTCCAAAAGACAATGAAGACAAACTAGGGAAAGACTTCAGCGAAGTGGGGATTGAAACGAGGACATAATGAGAGACAGAGTGATATGTATCAAATAATAAAATGTTTTCTTTCAAAGCCTCTGCAAAGAAAATGTTACAATGTCTTCCACAAAATCTCATGTTGTTTTGACACTGCTTAGTCTGAATCTGAGTCCGGGTCTGAACCGCAGTCCTTTGCGTCACCAATAAGAGTAGCATGAGTACTATCACCAGCTCCTTACCACTGTAACTAGGTAACAACTCAAGATGCCAGTTTCACTGTGTTATGGAAGTATTTATAACCCTCCGTCTGCCACAAGATATGTGAAGATGCTCTCTGAGGACGATTTATTCAAAGACGAGAGCTACGAGAAATGCATTATACTACAAAGCATGCAAAGATACATTTACGGTATGTCATCCATAATGGTTCCCTTCCACAAGCAAAGGATAAATTGCTTTCATACCAGAGCGTAAATGAACCATTTCCTAGACCACCTTAGAAAACTGCTTTCAAACCAACCATTCCAAAGGATAAAAAGGACTTTTATTATAATACCACAAGAGAATCTTTTTAATATCTTAGTTGGTTTACTAGAATTGAGATCAGATGGAGAGCAACTGAAGAGTTTTCCAGATTCTCAGATGTTTCTCCTAGGAAAAAGACCACTGATCCCACGTCTTCTCTAAACTTTCAGAAGGAGATCCTAACAATCACAAACTGCACTTAGATTTGGTAAGACAGCAAAAGTCAAAATGGATATTCAGTAAGAAACACTTCTATCATCCTCTTCTGAGACCAAATGATTCATGCATTAATTTTCCTGAGTTAAGAAAGAGTACGTTCTGAGAAATAAAGTTTTCCTCTAGGCTGGGAGCAACTTAGGTTAGGTTTGATACGAGATGACTTTAAGAGGAGATAAGATGTTCTGTTCTTTTTAATAGAACAAAAAGCACTGTAATGAAAGCAGAGGGCTCACATTTGTCATGGATTTTCATCACATTTTTCATCCTGAAAGCGAGTGTGCTCGTGCTGTATCAACAATACATCCATCAGCATGTTAAAAAAGTGAAAAGAATCACCATATAATGCCTATCACTGGAATGCAGTCCTTTGATTTTCCGTCTGACTGAGTCTGGCTCTCTGTTGCCAGGCAGGTGACATGTTTCATTTGACCATAAACTGTGAAATGACTGGAAACGAAAGCGATATTCATGAGTCTGGAAACTTTAGGAAAATAAATATTATGTGTATATACTGTCTAGTAGTAGGATTTGATTCTTATTATTCACTAGGAAAACAAGTAATATGCAAGAAAAGTTAAAAATCTAAATTTTAGCCAATTAAATTAAAATAACTTTATTTCAAGTATTTCCCAATTGTATTCTGCTTGAAGTTTAGGTAATTCAACAAAACAAAATAAATACATTTATACAAATGTCACAAAAGAAACACATTTCACATGTATAAGGCTGTAAAGAATTTTAAATAGTCATATATATATATATATATATATATATATATATATATATATATATATATATATATATATATATATATATGTATATATGTATATATGTAAATATATATATATTAGGGGTGTAACGGTTCACAAAATTCACGGTTCGGTTCGATACGATACACTGATGTCACGGTTCGGTTCGGTTCGGTTCGATACGTTTTAGATACAGCAAAATGTAAAAACATCTCAACTTTTCAGAATGCCGCAAGCGCACCGCGGGTCATGTGACAAGAACCAACCAATCAGCTTCATCCTTTCCCGAGAGCTCAGCCAAGATGAAGGATCAGCTGATCATAGTTGTATATGGATTGCAATTTTGAAATAAATTTAGTAGCAGAGCTACTGCAAGCGATTTTTAGAGCTGCAAATCCATTTATCCTTCGCTGAAATTTCCGCGTCTCATGGAGAGAGCACGTCATTGTTGCTTAGCAAAGACAGACGCCTCATGAGCGCTTCTGCCCGAGCGCTTTGGAAAGGAGGAGAAAGACGCGCTTAGCGTTTTCCATGCGTTTTTAGGCGCGATATGTGAACGGCCCCTAAGGCGCTCGCTCACTCAGCACGCGCTGAAGGCTCGTTGCAAAATGTCGAATGCATTTAACAGACCAGAAATATAAGATCCTAAAATAACCAACAGGTCTGGTGTTTGGGTTGGATTCCCTGTAAGCTATAGTGTCTAAATGCTGCAGGGATAGTTTGCTGCGTGCATGTTTCTCCTTTTTTTCGTCTTTTCCCAGATAGTACTGACGCATATATCCCAGATATTCCCGCTGGTGTTTTTTTTTTTTTTTTTTTTTTTTTTTTTGTATTCCCGCTGATGTACCCTGTCATGTTGCAGATGCGACATACCGTTGTTTTTTTATCCACCACTCTCTTGTCATCACCATTATAGCTTAAAGGGAATCCAAAGTGCACCCAAACACCAGACCTGTTGGTTATTGGAGGATCTTCTCATTTCTAGTCTGTTAAACGCATTGGCTATTTTGCAACGAGCCTTCAGCGCGTACTGAGTGAGCGAGCGCCTGACTGAGTAGCCAAACATAAACATATAAGTTGGTGTTTTTTTCTTCTTCGGGAGTGTCAGGGGCGTTGCCTGTTACGTTGTTTAGGTTATTGGGCTACCTTGTTGAACGCATATCATTATATTTCTCTCTCTTTTTTTTTTTTTTTTTTTTCAAATATAATTAATTACTCCAACGAACCGTTCGGTATACATAATGCGTACCGCGTACCGAACCGAAAGCGTCGTACCGAACGGTTCAATACGAATACGCGTATCGTTACACCCCTAATATATATATATATATATATATATATATATATATATATATATATATATGTATATATATATATATATATATATATATATATATATATATATATATATATATATATATATATATGTATATATATACATATATATATATATATATATATATATATATATATATATATATATATATACATATATACATTTTTTTAAATATAATATTAGTAGTGCTGCCATAGGATTAATTGCATCCAAAATAGGTTTTTGTTTACACACACACACACACACACACACAACCATGTATATATATATATATATATATATATATATATATATATATATATATATATATATATATATATATATATATATATATATATATATATATAATAGTAATAAAGCATATACTTCTAAATACATGTAATTATTTTCTAAATATATACTGTATGTGTTTTTATTCATATATACATAAGAAATATACACATCACACACTTTTTTGGTAAAAAAAACTTTTATTTTAGATGCGATTAATCACAATTCATCATTTGACAGCACTAATTTTTTATTACATTTTACAACATATTAAAAGAGAAAATATTAATTTTAAATAGCACAAATATTTCACAGTATTACTGTTTAATGTATTTTTAATTAAATATATGCAGCTTGGTCGGCATATAGACATCTTTTCAAAAAACAAACAAACATAAAGGAAAGGAATAAAAAAAAAATATTTTGTGAACTATCCCTGTAGGATCACTCATTTTGCATGTTAATGTGAACCAAATTGAAACCAGTAAAAAAAAAAGAAAAAAAAAAACTTTGTATAAAGCAGGACACGCTGATTCTGGAGCATTCATTCCCAAATTCAGGCACCAGGGAGACATTTTCAACTCTGTTAGAGAACCTCTAATATGCCAAGCAGCCAGAACATGTCAATGCTCAGCCAAGAACTTCCATAACTTTCATGGAAAATATTTTTTCAACAAAATAGACCCCAGTTCCTCAAAACAACTGCAGAATGAACTCTAAAACTGGCTCGTAAATCTTCCATTTATTTCAGTCTTCTCCTCTCTAATCAAACGCAAAGAATGCTTCACCCACTACAAAAGCTCCATTCACCTCTTCCACCGTATCTCTATTTTCTGTTCCCTCTCTTCAATGAATTTACAGGCTGCACTCTGAAACTGTTCATTGCTGGCTGAGGTCCTTGGATGTGCGGAGTCTAGTGCGGTTGGCAATCTCTGTGCCTGATACGGGAACACATAAGGGTGTGTGACTGTGGCAGGTCAGGCAGGAATGGTAATGACTGCATTATTCTCAGAGCTCTTCAAACATGGAGGCTGTGTTTCCCATTTCAGCAGCCTGATGGGTAGTCAGAGGAGATGGCCACTTGGGCAGGGAGCATCTGCTCTGCGCCTGATCATCAACTCAACCACTGATGGAGGGGGAGCGGAGGGAGGAAGGGGAGCGAGATACAGAAAAATACAGAGACAAACAACAAGGAACAAGCCCAGAGGAGAAGAAAAGGACCAGATCATATCCACCAAGCGGCAGGGGACGGCATACACCCGTTGCATTCATAGATCTGGCAGAGGTTCAACGTTCAGTCGGGTAGAGCAGAGGATGAACAATGGCATGAGATTGCTATCATACTGAGACACAGTTTAAGATAAATGGTCTGTCAGATTAAGGCAAATCTCAATTGTGTCCCTGACAAAATTGTACATCCCTTGCCAGGTCTCAATGAGTGTGAACGTGCACAGGCATAAAAATCCTAGCCATGAGCTTCATTTGAATCACTTTCAAATTCACTTTCTGCTGTTGCGTGACCTCGTCTTTCAAGCTTATTTCATCCAACATGTTTGTGATGTTTTCTAAGGCAATTATAGGGATATTAAGGACACTGCTGTTACAAAGTTTCGGTTTGGTAGCTTTTTTTTTTTTTAATGTTATGTTTTTGAAACTCATCTCTTATACTTACTATGCATTTATTTAATTAAAATACAGTCCAATGTTGTAATATTGTGAAATATTATTACAATTAAAAAAAATTATATAATGTATTAATATATTTCAAAATATAATTTGTTCTCTTTGTTTGGCAAAGCAGGATTTTTATTTCTTTTTATATATTTTTTATATAAATACTGACTTTTCAGGATTCTTTAATGAATGGAAAGTAAAAAAAAACAGCATTTATGTTAATATATATATATATATATATATATATATATATATATATATATATATATATATATATATAATAATAATATAAGTCTATACTGTAATATCAATAAAAATATAAAAGTATTAAAATATATAAAAAGTTAAACATAAATAAAAACTATTTTGAACCTTAGCACTCACTTTATTTACATCATTTAACAATTTAATAACTTTATTTACACATTGGTTCACTAGAATTTCCAACAATATGAAAACTATACAGCTGTAATATCACTCCATAAATTCATACACAATGGCATATGATGCAAAACATGATCAGTGTTTCATCACTGATTTTAACACCTTATTAATAATGGTTACAACTCTAACCACATTCATTTTTGGTAATTCACAAGAACCTAATCTATGTTAGACAGTTAGAAGACGTTCTCTTGGTAACAAATCAGAAAGGTAGAATACAGCAGAGAAAACCTGTAAAATGTTCACTGGCTCATTAATTAGCCTTGATAACTAGGTGCAGGTCTATAAATGAAAGTAAAATAAAGTGGAATCATCCATCATTTCACACTACGGGTATCACAGCAAAAAACATTTGAGTGAGCATTCAGCTATAGCCTCCCTTGAACATATCTTCCTGCTGCTAGACAAAAATCACCTCATATTTGATTTCTTCCGATGACTGTTCCTAACACCTGCATTCTCTCTCCTTGTTATCAGTCTTTCCTAATTTCATTTAGTTTTTCTTAGCTTTATACAGCGAGGCAAGCATAGACATGCATGAGACTTTCAATATGCAAAGTTCAAAAAGCACTGGATTCAAAGCAGTGCAGCAGGGGGTTTCCTTCCCCAGCTCCGCAAACAGCAGCCATCACAAGTCAAGAGAGAATGTTAAAGTATGGATTAAGAAAGTGGGAGTGAAGTATGGAAATACAAATATCTTCCTTCACTCAAAGGCTTCCCAGTCTTAAGGCGAACGGTCAGGAGGCGTGCGGAAAATGTCAACATTGATTTGTTTTGAGAAAAGAAATGTCAGGAAGTCGTGCTGTCAGTGAAATAGAAATTTCCAAATGAGTTTGCCTAGTAGGGAGAAACTGTACACATCACTCTCACTCCACCGTTCAATTTCAGTCGGGCAGCATGGGGAAGGATACATTTTTATTACTTTTAACTGACTGATTTCTTTGTACAATAAAAGATGTTTATCAATAAAAAAAAGTTCAAAAAATAAGATTTGAGGAAAACTAAAGTAGCTACTCAAATTCACTAGTCTCAGCACTCCAGAATGGAGATCTTAAAAGTCACATCCGCTTGCTCGTTTTACTCAGATTCAACTTTGGTTCTAGGGAGATCATCATACTGTGATTATATTCCAGGAAATCCATGCAAAGATAGATTGTGTAGCCAAGGGGAAAAACTATGCCTCCAGAATATTGACTCTTCCTTGAAATTCACTGACCTGCAAGAAACCAGAACCCAAGAGCATCAAAGGCCAGCATCAAGCACATCATCACAATTACAAGAGACAGTAAGATGACTTAAAAAAACAACAACAAAAAAAAAACGTCCTGAATTCATTGATGGGCTGCTATCTTCGAACACCGTTTACTGGACATATCAGACCCGTTTTAACCACAGTGACAGTTTTTTAATGAAGAGGAGAGGGAGTGTGACCAGGTGCTGCTGATGTTGGCTATGCTCAGCACAGGTTTAATTGGATCAGATCAAATGAGGGCTAAAATAAAAGCCTGGTTTAATTAGCCGCCTGAGCCAGAGCAGTGCAGTCTCTCTCATGTTTCATTAAAGTAAACCGAGCCCAGTAAACGACACATCAGTGCCAACCTGACCAAGATTACACCTGGAAGAGAGCACACTCGAGGGTAACATCACAACATTACAATGCTTTCACATATATAACTTGCTGTAGTTGTTGCCGCCTGTAATCATTAGACCTCTAAGCATGAAGCATTTGGCTCTTTTGAAGTTCTGAATTTTGACATATCTAAAATATCTTAGGCGATATTTGTAACACAGTATTGGAATCCAAATAGTATCCCTAAGGAAAAAAAAAAATTGCTTAGAAGTTGTACTTTCATAGATCAGGAAACTAAATGGCAAATCAAAATGTGGAGTTTTGTGGTTTGTAGTCCATGTCTGTTAGCTCTGGGGTCATTTATATGCTAGTGTACTCCTAAAAGTTTACAAAAGTTCACTTTCAGCGATAAACTCATTTAAAATGCTCCAAGCCTTGGAAAGTAGACAAGAGTTGACAGCTGCAGCCAAGAGAGGAGTGAAGTAACTGCAGAAAAGATGGACAGTTCAGTCAGACACCAGTGAGATAAAAGAAGGATATCACATGATTCATTACATATAAATTTAACATTACATTACATTCTGTTGCTTTTATATAAAAAGTAGTAGTTATTACATTTCTCCTAACTATCTGTTTTCTATTAATTTTTAGTTTAATAAAGACACAACTTACATATATTTAGAAATATGACAACAATCACATAGCTTTTGGGGAGAGCAGCTGCACTTGACTGCATGGCCGACTTGCTGTTTCTAGAGATTTTTTGCATATAAAACCATGATCCGTAGATTCCACATTCACAAAAATATTGTTCTTATTAGCGTTTTATTTTACATTGATCAACAGTAAAACAAAACACAAACATTTCAGCTCCGGTGCATTTAACAATCCATGCACCCACTTTTTGAATCATTAATTATATTGATTTAGATATTTTACCTAAACACATTTCTGCCCGGTATGTATCTCATGGTGATCAACAGTGTTTTGCATATCTCAAACGAATCTACTGATGACTCATCTTGCACTCTCAGATTCTTGTCTAATCACATAATCTCTAAAATGAGAATGCCCTTTCCCTTAAATGCCATCTGCCACCAACTAGCTAATAGCAAAGCATGGTTCATATGTAAAATAAATAATAAAATAACTAAATAAACAAATAATAAAGGTAGATGCTGCATTAAAGAGCACATGGAAAGCATGTTTATTATGTCACGAATGTAAAGTTGGACTTGCTTTCCACTTAATGACCTATATAAATAGATTCAATGTCATATATATAATCAGGGTTGGCGATTAAGAGAATACATGTAACAACGTTACGTATTCAGGATACAAAAATCTAGTAAATGCAATCCGTTACAGTTACATAAAAAAACCCCCCCGAAGTATTCAGATTACAGTTACAGTTTATTAAAAGTGGGAATACTATCAGGATTACATTTGTTTAATTTAAAATTAAACAAATCAGTATTTTGACAATGCTATACATTTGTGACCCTGGAGCACAAAACCAGTCTAAAATTGCTGGGGTATATTTTTAGCAATAATCAAAAAATAAATAAATAAATAAATTTAAAAAAATAACATTGGGCTATTAAGTAAAGAGCATGTTCCATGAAGATGTTTTGTAAATTTCCTACAGTAAATATATCAAAACTTAATTTTTTGATTAGTGATATTCATTGCTGAGAATTCATTTGGGCAACTTCAAAGGTGATTTTCCCAGTTCGTAGATTTTTTTTGCACCCTCAGATTCCAGATTTTCAAATAGTTGTATCTCTGCCAAATATTTTACTGTCCTAACAAACCATACATCCATGGAACATCAATGGAAAGCGTATTTACTCGTCTTTCAGGTGATGTCTAAATCTAAATTTTGAAAAAATGACACTTAAGACTGGTTTTGTGGTCCAGGGTTACATTTGGCGCTGCATAGTTCCTGGTTCTGTTGACACATGTAGATTCACGTGAGCCACCCTGCTGGTGTGTGCACAATTAACACTCATTTACAATTATTCTCCTCAAATGCGGGATGACTGACTTTATTTATAGTTAAATAAAAGTACTTTGGTACATTGGCATATCAAAGCAGAGTTTATGATAATACTCTGAAAATCATGAGGAGAAATGGAGACACTGTTAAGCAAACATTCAACTAATTGGCACCTATGAAATAATTTGAGATACTAAAGGAATCTCATTTATCGTTTTCATTCCTATGGGGACATTTGTCAAACTTGATTACCTGGATTAGTGAAATGGCTTGATTAGCAGGTATAATGATTCTGAAGTTCTCACAGTAAGAGAGATAATGAGGGAGATGTTTTCTGGTTCCTTGGTTTACCAGCCGTAGCAGGTGGTGCTGATGTCCATCTTCTACCGAGCTAGAAGAACAAACTCACACCAGGGAAAACAGCCTGAGGACCCTTATCAAACCCAGCAAAGCTTTCTCATAAACCTGGCCGAGAGTCATGTAGATAACAGCACTGCAAAATTCCTCTGGATTGTGAAAATGTAGCCGATGATAAAAAAGTAGGAAAAGTCCTCTCTCGCCCTCAGTACAATATACTCTTAAAAGCATCCTTTGAACATTTTTGGAGGAAAACGCATTCAGTATGGGTGCACCACACACCGAGACGAGATGATGAACTGTGTTTATCATTTTCAAAACACCTGTGAGTACTTCTGAGATACCTAAAGCCAACAAAAACTGAGAAATAACAAGTCACACAAGGCTGTGCAAAGCACACACTCACACTGCATATGGAATACTCCGTAACAGCCTGGAATGCATGACAGGCATCAATGTAAATACACACAGCTATGAAACTGCATTAAATGTCATCGTGAAATATGCTGATGAGACGATCAGAATACCATCTGTTCTTTTAAATGCATATTGAATTCATAAAGATGCGTAACAAAAACACACAACAGAGCTATTTTTTACTGGCACAATGTTTTTTTTTTTTTTTTTTTTTAATCAGGATGATGGAAGTTTTTGAAAATGGCAGTTATCTGCAGGTCTTTTAAGCAGCATCTACAGAGAACATCAAAGACAATTACTCTATGGGCTTTTGTCATTCGCTCAGCTTTCACACATCAAGATATAGTTAAAATGAGACGAAAAGCAGCAGGGATCCATTTATAGAAGCAATTTCTCATTGCGTTACACTATAAGTGGGAAATGATTGTTCAACAGTGGTGTTGAAAGAACTGTCTTCTATATACTGTAGGCCTTGAGTGCTCTTGTTATCCGGGTGGCTTCATATTTTAACAATGCTCCATTCACACAACACCTCTTAAATGACTGATTGTATGGGCTTTTTATTCACTGTTTTTGAGTCATATTGGGTTTTAAACAAATAGATAGAGCCCTATAAATCCTAGTCAGGCTAAATGCCATATTTATAGTGACACAAATAAAAAATTAAGAGGCTTTAAGGCATAAGTGAAAAAAGTCTTCATTCAGTTGTGCTGTCTTGAGGTACTAGGTTAAATGTAATTGACAAGTGAAGTAATGACTGCTGAAGATATAGCTTTGCCATCATATTAAATTATAATTATAATAAAACAAAAGTTATTTTAAATTGCAATAATATTTCACAATATAAACATTTTACTGTATTTTTATTCTGATAATTGCAGCCTTGGTGAGCATAAAATATTTCTTTCAAAAACATAACAAACTTTTATAATTTTAATTGACAAAAGGTATCTGTTTGTTTCTCCCACACAACATTTATTAAAAAATAAAATAAAAAATAAAACAAAACAACACAACTCAACAACAACACATATTTGAGCAATTATGTAATTCTTTTCAAAACACTTCTCATTGAACTTTGTTTGATACTGCATCAAAAACTAAAGCTAAATCTAGACCTTTGGTAGGATTTGGACATCTTTGTCTTACTTTTCTGGAAGAAATAACAGCTAGCAAACCATTTGATGTACAATGTTCCTCATAATGGCCACTTAAATAGCAGCATTCAATATGAATAATTAATTGCTCCCTTAATTAACACACAAATTCAGATTATGCTATTTTTTTTTTCTAGCCACACGCACCCAAAACATGGAATCATTATGCCCCAATTTTTTAAAGAATGTTTTTGTCTATATAATAAAAGTCAGTGGAGTCCAAAACAATATTTTAAAAAATGCCCAAGTATATTCTTTTGTCTTCTGTAAAACAAAGCTAGCCATACAGGATTGAAAATACATACAAAGAAAACTTTTATCCTGGATGAACTATTCTTTTATCAATCACCATTAAGGCACAAGGCTATTTCAAGGCTACTTTAGGCTCATTTTCATTCCAAAGACCAGTGTTTTGAACACATAAATGTGATCTTAAAGCTAAAGCTTAAAAGGTAAATTCTGTGAGACGGTTAAGGTCCTGGAACATCCCTTCATGTACTTCCATCTCTCATTTCCTTCATCCCTTTCTGTTCTCTCTCTTTCATTACAGCTCCAGAGCTGTCTTTCTGTTGGCATGGCTGTCATCCAGCCAAACTTATCTGTGCCCTCCTGTCTTGCCTGTCTCAGAGTATTCCCATTAGAGAGCCGCTTGAAGGGAGCATGGCAGGTATGAGTGCATCCAGCCTGCATGTCTCCTTTTTTCCTGTCTGTCTGTCTGTCTGTCTGTCTGTCTGGGGACAACTCTAACCCCTCTTCCCAGCAACACATCAGACCTGCTTATACGAAGGAGATTAATGCCACAATGGAGGCAGAGGAAAAGTAAACAGCATAACAGTGACTAAGCCAATTATTTTCTGACATGGGGTGAAACTTTATTAAAGAAAAGCCAATTGGGAGTGGAAGTGCTAATTATGTGCTGCTGCCTCAGACCAAAACATCCCCTGTTTGTGTGTTTGTGTACTAAAATACTCCACCTGAGAAAATCACACATATTTGTGCTTTTGTGAGGGACAGGGCAATGGGACACTTATGACATTTTCAGAATTTCTGTGTCAGTCAAAGAAGTTACTAGCAGTAAGGTGACTTTTTTTTTTCTTTTTATCTCAAAGGAACTACTCAAAGCTGGGTTTCTCTCACCAGTGAACTAGGAGAAAGCAGAAAGCAGGAAGTGTAAAACCTGGACTGGAAACCTGGACATTTCCACAACAACTGACTCTTGTGGACCAAATTGTTGTATATCAAAAAAAAACAAAAAAACATGCTACTCAACCAGCGCAGTCCGTTTGTAACTTGAGGTATACAGTATTTGCAAATGACTTGCCTGTATGAATGTAAAATATATTACTCACACCAATAAAGCATGCTTAAGTTGAGAACTGAAATCGAGAGACCTGAGCATCATTCAACCAAAGTTATTTTCAAGTAAACTGACAATTAATGATAAAAACAAGAACATTTTTTATTTTAAAAATATTATTGCATCATAAGCCCAATTTAAATTCACACACACATTTTCATAATGAACATATTTATCTGAACTAGGCACATTAAACTGAGTAAAATTAATCTGAATTTTATTTGGTTATATGAAGCACTTACAATGGAAGCAAATGGGGCCTTTAAAGGATTTTAAAGTAGAAATGCAAATTTTCTAATTTTACGAAAGCACATACATTAATTATTCTGTTACAACTTTAAGTATTATTTGAGCTGTATATCTTTAAAAAGTGATATTGTCATGGCAACAAAGTTGCAAAATAGGATAACAAATTTACACATAAAATATTGGCAAGCCATATTTTTAACACTAAAAACTAATTCAGCATTCACTTCCACTTTAAGCACCCCACTCTAACCAAATGGAACGGCACATTTTTATTATATATTTTTTTTACATTATGCCACAAGTGAACCTGGTTTATGTTTTCCACATTCACATTCCCAAACTAGTCCCATGCAAAGCACTCTGGGAACTATAATGTTTTTTTTTAGTTCTTCTTCTTCTTCAAAAAAAAAAAAAAAAAAAAAAAAAAACAAAGAAAAAAAACAGATGCATTCATGCTGTCATACTGGATATTTGGTATTCAATACAACAAGCAAGACTAGCCTATCTACAGAAAGTGCCCTTCAGCACACAGTCATATTTGTCTACAATAAAATAAAATCAACCAAAGCTCCTTGTCTCCTTTGGTCCGTTTCGAAAGGACCTGAAAGTGCATGAGCATAAGAACTAGTCTTGCTGTAACACTGCCTCAACTTTCAGAGTGACTTCGACATCAGATCCTGTTACAATAAACAGGAGCACACAGGTGCTGTGCTGTGATATTCATTCCCTTCCGATCTGAGACAGAGCTTGTTTTGAATGCTGCACACTTCCCTGCCTGTGTTGTGGGTACAGATATTGCGTGCATGTTTCTCAGAGATGGTGAAGGGCAAAGCTAACAGCCTGTTCTGCTTGAGTCACAGCAGCAAACAGAGCTCCAATGACATGTGCACTGCGGGACCTGACACCCCCTGTGACCCGAGTCTGCACTTTGCATTACAGCTCACATCCACCACACCAACAACAAACATATGTGCTAAGAAGTTTTGAACCGAGATAGCAGCTACTTCACTGGTTTTCTTTTATAGCTTTCATGAATGTTACATGCACATACACATGCATGCACTTGCAGATAAACAAACAAGCATTTATATATACTCTTAAAAAAAGGTTCCAAAAGGGGTTTCCTCAGAGATGCCATAGAAGAAGCATTTTTGGGTTCCACTAGAAGCTCTTCAGTAAACAGTTCCATTTTTCAGTGTTCTCAACATTTGTATAATATAAAGAACCATTTTCCACTTTAAAAACCTTTTGTGGAATATAAAGGCTCTGTGGAAGTCAAAAGTTCTTCTTGGAACCATGCCAATAAAGAAACTATATTTTGAAGAGGGCACAGTGGGGTCAAAAATTCTGAGAAAACACAGAAGGTCCCCATAGATCATTTGATCATGAAAAGATAATTTGGTTTTACATAGACTTGTGCACTCGAGTGCTATTGTAAACTAAACATTACGAATCAGTTCTGCTGATAATATGTCTGTTAAATAAAAATGCAAAACAGAACCAGCTTTTAGACCCGACAGCTTTAGCAAGGATAGTAATAAATAGATTAGTATTAACATGTGGTGCAATGTACATTGGCATGCTAACAGAGCAGCGGTCATCATTTGTACGAGGCTGTTTAACGTGGAGAACTTATTAATGATTAACTGTGTGTGTGCACGTTCCTCTGATCACGTTCTGTAATGCACACATTTATTGCTTTGCTCCGAATCCTTATTAAATGTGCACAATTACAAAGGCATTAAATGGAATGAAATAAAGCAAGGGAGAGCTCATTAGTTTAAGAGTGTGTGATTGAAGAGAGCATAAAATAGAAATTATTCCTGAGTTTAAATCAGAAAGCTAATTAAAAACTCTAATGAGTGTTTTTGTAATTATGGAAGAATCTCTCTTTCTCACGCTCTCTCATTTTGTATCTCTCAGTGCCCACACCTCTCTTTCTCTCCCTGTGTCATTAGACAGAAGTACTTAAAACTACAAGGTTAAGAATTCATCCTCATCTTTATCACAATCACATCGCTTGCTATGAAAACCAGTTATCATCCTGCTTTAGATATATCACAGGTCCCTTACGAAAGGAAAATATATTTACCAATATATTTCTTAAAATATATTGTGATATATTGTAATATATTATTTTCCCTTTTTATTTTCTAATATTTTATATATTTGAATACATTTAAAAATATATTGATGATACATATATTATATAATATATTGCAAAATATACAAAAGATTGCCGCTTTCAATATATTGCAATATATTGGAAAAAAATGAATATATATAAGAATATATGCCTAATATATTACATGATATTTACCAATATACTGCAATATATTTTTGTTTCATAAGGGGTGACATACTGTATGCATGTTTCATAAACCTGTGTGAATCTGAATGTGTAAAAAAATAGTAGGCAGGTTATAAATCTATTTTGACTTCCTGTCAAATATAGAAAGGTGTTTCTTCAACTATGGACATAATTGGCCTTGTGGACTTTTAGAATAGAAAAACTCAACTTTTTTAATCTCTTACAATATAAACTTGTATGTACCCAATTTCTGTGTTTTCTTTCCTGAATATTCAAAGTACCTGAACATAAACATACAAAATATAGTATATTTATGTATTATTTTTAGGATAGATAGAAGAAGAAGAAAATGAAAATGAAAAAAATATATACATATATACACACACACACACACACACATACACACGGTTGTGCTCACGAGTTTACCTACCCCTTGCAGAATGTGCAAAATGTTAATAATTAAAACATAATAAGACATATCATGAAAATTAGATGTTAGTTTTTATTTAGTACTCTCCCGAGTAAGCTATTTTGCATGTTTACATACTCCACAAGACAAAATAACTGAATTTATAGTTGTATCTCAAAGTTGCATCTCATTTCCTGGATGATACATTTTTCTGTGTTGCAATAGTTGTTCAGGAGTCCTTTGTTTGTACTGAACGGTTCAACTGCCTGCTGTTCTTCAGAAAAATCCTCAAGCTCCTGCTCATTCACCCCTAGGGGGATTCTGGGGGATGCAACCTGCATGACCGGTGTCTGAAGCACGTGTGAAACAACGCCATTCTATCTGTCCACCTGGCCCATGACGTCATAGGTGGGATGTCCAGAAGTATAAAAGGGCAACTGCTGAATATGTCATCCTCTTTGCTGTCTTCAGTAGCCATGTGTTTGAAGTGTGTGTGATAGACCAATGCGGGTGAGGGTTGTTAAAAGTGTGTGCCTCCGTGCCTGAGGTTTCGGACACATGAGGACACACACAGTCTGTGCGTCTCTTGGTCGGGAGCT
Source organism: Carassius auratus (assembly GCF_003368295.1). Lineage (NCBI taxonomy): Eukaryota > Metazoa > Chordata > Actinopteri > Cypriniformes > Cyprinidae > Carassius > Carassius auratus. The sequence continues at coordinate 15,141,879 of NC_039251.1, read as the reverse complement.
TGTGCATTTGGTGCTCAAGGGCTTTGAGCATGCTAATTGTGAGTATCTCCAATGAGAAACTCCGTTTGCATTTGTCCTTCTTCTTCAGTGATGAGTGACAAGCATTTGCGTCTTGTGGTTCGGGTCCGGCTGTTGCCTAGGCATGGCGAGGACTCAGATCACGGGATTCGCAGCTTAAGGATACACAGATTCTATGGATGATGTGTGTTGGTCTGGAGCTTGAGTATTTGATTCTCGAGGGCTCTGAACATGCTCATTGTGAGTGTCTCCAATGTGAAGCTCCGTTCACGTTCGTCCCTCTTCTCGAGTGATGAGTGACAAGGGTATGTGTCTTGCGGTTTGGGTCATACTGCTGTCAAGGCATGGTGAAGCCTCGTGTTTGGATTTTAATACTTGAGGGAATATTCGGCTTTCGAGTTTGTTTCTGCGACAAGCACGTGTATTCAGAGTTATGCTCTCATTGTGATGAATCACGATGTCTAGGCTCCGCTCATGTTTGTTCCTATTCCCGAGGGATGCAGGATGAAGCGTTTGTGTTTCGTGGCCCATTTCACCATTGCTGCAGCACAGTTTATCCCAGCTTCCTCTGATTGCTTTGATCTGCTGGATCCACACACCCTCTCTAAACGGGTTATCAGATGCTGCAGATACTACTGGGTTGTTATGACAATGAAGTATGTATGTTTTTGTGTATGGAGAGCCTCGCTGGGTGTGAATATATTTTAATACTCTGTGGAGAAATTCTTGCAAACTTTATTTCCCAGGGTGTTTTTTAGCACCTAGAGTGGTTATGGGGAATGTTCCTTCCTGTACCACGTCAGACAGGTTTAAAAGTGGGCTGCCTCACCAGGCTTCTGGGTAGTTTTAAGTGTGCAGTCCCTCTGAATCCCATCTAGTGAGTTTGGGCTGGGTACACTGCTCCCCCTCTTTAGGGTTTTAAGTAAGGAGTCCATGCTCAGAGTATAGCTGTCTGTGGATGGTTATGCTCCAGCTCAAGCTTACTTGGATCCGGAATATGGCGGTCTGAGGGCAGCTATGTTCTAGCCTGGCTTGGGTTCCCCTTGGCACAAACTCTCTCAAGTAGGCACTGAAGTCTTTGTCCTGTCTTCAGCTTTATCTGAGGGAACTGCTATTCAAGGATAGCTGTGTCCAGCCCTCTAGTGGTTTTGGCCATGGCTTACTTCAGACTTTGATCTCGGATTTAGGATGTTTATGTTTCCACTATTAGCAAATAATTTACTGATGACCCGGATCTCCCTGTTGTGAGCCCCTGGTCAATGACATGGTGTTTCATTAGCCTACAGTGGGACTGACACAGATTGGGGGCTTCCTTAGTATCGAGGTAGTTGAGGTAGTTGAGAATGTGAATGCCTCTTTCCCTCAACGGAGCCATCTGAGGGTGGTTATTTTACAGCCATTGTTAGCTGTGTCTTACTGGCAGTTGCAGTGAGCTCTCTCCAGGAGTGGTCCCCTTTCCTAGAGTCTAGCGTTTTGAGGATAGCTATGTGATAGCTCAGTGATTGCTCCCCTGCTTAGGGTTATAATTAGCAGTCTATAGAGCTCTTGCCTAGACAGCAGACATCTCCCTTGCTAGGGTTGTAAAGTAGATATCCCACTCTCTGTGGTCTGGGTACTCTCAGTTGATCCCCCTTATGGTAGCCTCTTCTTAAGGACCTATCTATCTGAGGGTAGCTATGTATTACCTCATTGATTGCTCCCCTGATTAGAGTTTTAAGAAGCGGTCTCCTTGGGCCATTGACTAGACAGTGCTTTCTCCCTTGCTAGAGTTGTAAGTAGATAGCCCACTCTCTGTGGTATAGGTTCAGCAGCTATTTCTTCTTACTGCGATTTAAGTAACCATCTTTGAGCTCCTCTAGAGGCTTTCTAGTTTAGTCTCTTCAGTGGTCTTTTGTATCCAGGCTTATATGGCTCACATAGCATAGCTATCTGAGGATGGTTGTGCTCTTAACTTAGGTCGGATGTTCCCCTTGAACTAATCGGGTCCCCCATTACTGCCAAGTTGTGTGAGTGGCCCATGGGGCACGGGCATGGCCACTTTCTGATGAAAGGCTTGGTGTACGCCTGTCGCTGCTTTGGTGCTCCCCCACCAGGTGGACAGGCATGCACCCTGGCACGGCGTGGTTGGATTACATTCCTCAATGTGCACAGCTTGGAGCAATGAGTTCCCTAGAAGGAGAATGGTTCACCAAGAGGGAATGAGATGCTGCACCCCCATGCCATGCCCTCTGCCTGCCTGTCTCCTTCAGACAGCTTAGTGGATGACATATTCAGCAGGTGCCCTTTTATAATTCCAGGCACCCCACCTTTGACGTCATGGGAAACTAATAGTTCACATGATCTCACACACTAATAGGAACGCCAACCTGGAGGGCAAAACTAAGCTTTGCTCCACTGACCAGCAGTTATCTTTAGGCAGTTTGTATTAAGTAGTAATGTAGTTACCACAGATATTAAATGGTGAAAATCAGTAAACACATTATTGATGATGTATATTTTGTACAGGCAAGCATATGAACCCAGAATGTAGACAATGTGCCACTGGATTGGATTTGCATCCATATTTTTAATCACCTGCTTGCCTATGTAAACTATGCATAATGTATATAATGTTTACTGAATTTGATCTTTTAATATTAGTTTAAAATGTATTAATGCATGTTAAGTGCTTTTACAATGTTTGTCGCACTACTTAACGATTGAATATTGCCGCGGGTGCTTAATTTGGATTGCAAATGGACAAAACTTGCATTTTGTTCACATATTTTTGTTTTATTCTTTCTATCTAAATATAAATATCTAAATATTTGCAGCTGTGAAACAGATGGGTCTAAACTTTTTTTTAATTTGATGCTCAGGTTAAATTGTACTTTTTTTGTCTTCTGTGAAACATTTAAGTATTTATGTAGCTTCTGAATTCTAGTACTAAATGAATAAATATGATCGTTAAACAAAATGAGAAGAATTTACACATCATCATCCTGTTCAAATGTTTACATCCCCAAACTCTTAATGCATTGTGTTACCTTATTTAAGCAACAGTAAATGTTGTGTGTGTGAGTACCCCAGTTGTCCTCAGTGTGAAAATATGGATTTCAAAATCATACGGTCAATGTCGGAAAGGGTTCAAATATGCAGAAAACCAAAGAATGGGCAGGAGCTGGATAATTTTTCTGAAGAACAGCAGGCAGTTGAAATGCTCAGGACCAACAAGGGACTCATGAGCAACTATCACTAAATATAAAAAAAACCTTCTGTGAATCATCCAGGAAATGACACATAGTATTATGATTCAAGGTTATATAAACTTTTGAGCTGAGTCATTTTTAGAAATTAAGTTAATAGGCTATTTTGTCTTGTGGAGTATGTAAACGTATTATGTGAAATAGCTTATTCAGGACAGTACTAAATAAAAAACATAATTTTCATGACCCCTTTTATTTTGCTTCAATTATTAACATACAAATTCTGCTAGGGGTATGTAAACTTATGAGCACAACTGTATATATCTGTTCTGTTAGTAAAAGTCAATAGTGAACATAAAAGTGCCTGCTGTTGAAAAGAAAAACCACCCATAAAAAGATTGATAGATGGAAAACAAAATAAAGTGGATTAATGAGGCCTTATTTTTCTAATGTAAGTGAACCACCTAAAAAGCAATACATTTTTGGCTGCAGAGAGAGAAAGAAAGTGCAATGGTGGAGAGATGATTTCTATGAGACTCTATCTCCAGATAAATTAAACATGGCATAATGTAATAATATTTTCATTTAAATAAGAAACAGAGCAACCATATCATTCTCTCTTGTTTTGTGGGCAGGGAGAGAACGAGTGAAATCGAGAGGAAATTGGAGCTGTCAGGCCAAACTACATGATTTGGAAGAACTATCGGCCTGGTTGTGGCTGTCATATTTCTGCCTGACTGGTGAAGGACATGCATACACACTGATACACACATACAACACTGAAAAGGAGAGCGGTTGTCTATCTAGATATACAAGTTGCACAGTGTTTCTACTGGACCAAAAGTGTTGAAAAGGAAAAGTGTAGCAGAATATGGAAAGAGAAAGGTTATTATAGACCAAGGGCTAAAGCAGCTCCCCAATAAAAATGCACCATAGTAAACACAGTTTCAGCCAATAATGTGGAATAATGAATGAACATTTAAATAATGTACCTTTATACATTTAGCTGATACCTTTTCCCAAAGACAATAGGAAATTAAGAAAATCACTATAAATGCATCATTGTGGTACCAACAAGCAGTGTAGTTATTCTAAAATTGTTACTGAGAAATCTGCTCATCTTATTTATGTTTTATTGAAAAATGGATATTGAATAATGAATAAAGCTAAACTCTGCATTGAAAAATATACATATAAATGTTCCATGAACAAATAATAATAAAAAAATAAAAATAAAAAAAATAAACCCTGAAAACCATTACAGAAATGTTTGAATGCTGTGGTGCTTGGAAAAAACATTAGGCAGGTTCCCATTCAGACAAAATTTGCAGACAAAATGATGATGATCACTGCAGCTGAGGATGAGCTTGGCTCTGGAGATGAAGACTCGGCTGCATTGCCTCCGTCAGGGAAGGTGGCTTTGCCTGAGTCAGATCCAAAGCTGGCTGCTATGCTTTCCCGGGCCACCGAGAGTGTCGGGTTGCAATGGAAACCCCCTCCATCTCCCGAGCACTTGAGGCTGGATGATTGGTCCCTGGGGGTGCCATACGACGATCCTCAGTGTCCACCTACTTTCGTCAGTGGGCAGCAGGGTGGCAGTGCCTCTTCACGCACCCCCTACCCAACCGTGCAGCTAATTCTCACACCGTGCACTCAGACCCCACTCCGGGACACTTTGCCTTCCAGGTCGGGTCCCTGTGCTCCACCTTTCTGCCCCACTAGGAGTATGTTGGTGGTTCCCCTAGTCCTGCTTTCTTGGTTTCTAGCTTGGTTATCGCTCCCCAGACTGTCTTGCTGGCTCATGAAAACCATCAGATTTGGCTATGCAATACAGTTCGCCTGGCATCTTCCCAGTTTCAGGGGCATTCAGTTCACCTCTGTGCTGAACAAGGATGCTCACGTCTTGCAAGCGGAAATCGCAGTCCTACTGGTGAAGGTTGTGATAGAGCCGGTCCCTCCAGCCAAAATGAAGATAGGGTTTTACTGCCCTTACTTCATTGTGTACAAGAAAGGCGGTGGGTTATGGCCAATCCCGGACCTGCGCATTCTGAGCTGAGCCTCTACAGGCTCCCGTTTAGGATGTTGATGCAGAAACACTTTTTTCAATGCATTCATCCACATGATTGGTTTGCATCGATCAACCAGTGACAATCCTCCCTCAACATAGGCCTTTCTACGCTTTGCGTTAAAGTGACAAGTGAAGTGAAGTGACATACAGCCAAGAATGGTGACTCATACTCAGAATTTTTACTCTGCATTTAACCCACCCAAAGTGCACACACACAGCAGTGAGCACACACACAGTGGGCAGCCAGTGGGCTGCAGTGGGCAGCCATTTATTCTGCAGGGTTCCAGGGAGCAGTTGGGGGTTTGGTGCCTTGCTGAAGAGCACATCAGTCGTGGTATTTCCAGCCAGAGACTCAAACCCACAATCTTAGGGTTAGGAGTCAAACTCTCTAACCACCAGGCCATGACTTCCCCAAAGGGGAAGAGTATAAGGGCGAGCATATCAGTACAAGATCCTCTACTTTGGACTGTCCCTGCAACCTCAAGTCTTTACACAAAGTCTTGGAGGCGGCCCTTTTTACGTTGAGGGAAAGAGGCATTCACATTCTCAACTACCTCGACGTCTGGCTCATACTGACCCAGTCTCGTCTGCAGTTGTGCGAACACAGAGACATGGTACTCAGCCACCTCAGCCAGCTGGGGCTCAGGGTCAACTGGGAAAAGAGCAAACTCTCCCCTGTGCAAAGGAGCTCTTTTCTCTGTATATAGTTGGATTTGATCAATCTAACAGCACGCCTCTCAGTAGAGTGTGCCCAGTTGATGCTGAACTACTTGAAGCCATTTCTGCGCAGGAAGGTGGTTCCACTGAAACAAATTCAGAGGCTCCTGGGGCATATGCCATATGTCAGGACACTTGGATTGCTTCATATGAGACCGCTTCAGCATTGGCTTCACAACTGAGTCCCGAGATGGGTATGGCAACGCGGCACTCACCGAGTCTCTGTCACCCTGTCCTGCCTCAAAACTTTCAGCCAGTGTGCAGTTCCTTGCCTTTCTTAAGTTAATAGGTTATTATACACCCTGATTTGGAGAAACTTTGGGGATGCTCAGGTTGACCTATTTGCCTGTCCGGTTACATCCCACTGCCAGCTGTTCCACCCTTGGCACGGATGAACTGGCACACAGCTTGCCATGGGGCATATGCAAGTATGCGTTTCATCCATTGAGCCTCCTGGCACAGACACTGTGTAAGGTCAGGGAAGATGAGGAGCAGGTCCTCTTAGTAGCACCATACTGGCCCAATTGGTGATGGAAACATAGCTAGTGTGACACAGCATCATTAGCTCAACCATTGGCACAAGTTTGTGGCAGGACTTACACTAGTGGTAGACGGGGGAGTGTTTGGAAACTTGTTTGTAAAAATACATTATTTTGCAATATCGTTTGGTCATGCTAAAGGGTCAGAAATTACATACCGTACGCTAGGGATGCATGATTAATTGAATGTGATTGTCATGTGCATTTTCTCAGTAAAGCTGACATCATCTTCATGTGGTTTCAGATGGAGCAGCGTTTACTTCCGTAGTTCAATGACAAGCTCCGCAAAAAAATAAAAAAAATAAAATCACAGATGATTTTATTACGCGGTTATGAAATCGAAGAAATTGTTTGCAATAATGACAGCTGTTTGCATAGATTCTCAGTGAACTATGGCTCTGTGTAATAAATGCTGCTTCATCAGAAAGCATGTGAAAATATCACATTTAATAACAGATTTTTACTCCAGACTCACTTCATAACGTCAGTCGAATGTTTGAAATAAATCCTTCTGTGTGACGATGTGGCTTCTTATACAGAATAAGGCACACAAAATATTTCATAGTATTCTAAGCAGTGATAAAGGCATTTCATTATAAATATACTTTATTTTAATGAAAATTATAATAATAATAACTCAGATAAACCATACATTGTTATAATTGTGTGTTTATTAGTCACGTTGAATCAGTAAAAGCAGTTAAATCTTTTGTTTATCCAGCTATCGCTATAAGCATTTGCTGGGTTTCTTCTGCGTGGTATATTTGAAGTTTCAACACAAGAGCACCCTCTGGCCTTTGGATGGAGATTTACTGCTGATAACAGAACCGTGCTTCACTGAAAGATGCGCATGGCAATGGTAGGTTCTGTTGAATCGCGATTTCAATTCCGTTTTGATTTATCGTGCAGCCCTACTGTATGCTTAAGTACAACAAAGAGACAACATGAGTGAAGGCAATATTTGACACTGAATGGACTTGACAGGTCCCTTAAGCAGTGGACCACAAGCATTCAGACAATGACCTCCCGTTCACCTCCGACACCAGCAGGCACTGCTTACCGACCCAGCGCTGAACTGCACACACATAACAGTCACTTTGCATAAACCGGTTAGTGCAGATGACAGAGCATGTTTTTTTTCCGTGGCTTTCATCTCAATGCCAGGCATGGCTGAACAATAAAAAAAGAATGATATGTACCCCTGATGAAAGATAATGTGCCGTAATGACAAGAGCACAGACAACACCTGCCACCAGAGTCGCATGTTTCTGACTATGCATGGAATCTTCTAGAAATATGAAGGACATTGTATTGTTCTGGACTGATTGTAGAAAAAATAATGAGACTTAGGGGTGATGGTTTGACATTGACATTAGCTGTCACAACAGAGTGAGGCTTGTTTTCACCCTCCTGAAAAAGGGTATTATGAGATGCAATCAAAAGGTAAGAATTTAATCTAGAATTGTGTAGATAATTTCAAAATTATGTTAAATAGAAATTGCAATTTTGAGCTTTAAGTGGCAATTGTGGGAAACAGTCAAACACAAGATGACATGTTGAAGTCACACCTGTGAAGTTTATAAATGCATACAAATTAAATAAAGTAGAAATTGTGAAATATTAGGTATCAATTATGGCAAATAATAATGCACTTGTGAGATATAAAATTTGCAACTGTGGGACATTAAGTTGTGATTGTGAGAAATCAGGTCACAAATATTAGACACATGCAATTGTGAAGTTTAAAATTCCAATTAAGTCAATTAATTGTAAGATATGAAGTTGCAATTGTGAGAAATATTCACAAATACAAGACATAATCATTTGTAAGGTATAAAATTATAATGAAGTCAAATAAAGTAGCAACTGTAAGATAAAAAGTATCAATTATGAGAAATAATATTACAGTTTGTGAACTAAAAAGTTGCAATTGTGGAAACCTTAAGATTTATTCTTGATGTTTTTGACTTTATAAAGACAGGACAGTGTATGTCTGGACACTATGATGACAGGAAACAAAGTACGGTTAGAGAGAAGGAGGCGGGATTGAGAAAGGTCCTCAAGTTGGAATTCAAAGTTGGGACACCCGTAGAGACTTTTGGCGCTACAATTGTGGAAACTTAACTTGTGATTGTAATAAAGTCAAAATAGAGTGTTATGTTTAAAATCTCACTTGATTCAAATAAAATAGAAAATGTAAGATATAAATGTGACTCTGGACCACAAAACTTAAGTGTCAATTTTTCTAAATTGAGATTTATAGATAGTCTGAATAAATAAGCTTTCCATTGATGTATGGTTTATTAGGATCTGACAATATTTGGCTGAGATACAACTATTTGAAAATCTGGAATCTGAGAGTGCAAAAAATAAAATAAAATAAAATACTGAGAAAATCACCTTTATCCAAATGAAGTTCTTAGCAAAGCATATTACTAATCAAAAATTAATTTTTAATATATGTATGGTAGGACATTTACAAAATATGATCTTTATTTATATCCTAATGATTTTTGGCATAAAAGAAAAATCAATAATTTTGACCCATACAATGTTTTTATTTTTATTTATTTTTAATTTTTTTGGCTATAGCTAAAAATACACACCAGTGTCTTAAGACTGGTTTTGTCCTCCAGAGTCACAATTAAGTTCATAATTATAAGAAATAAAGTGCCAATTGTGGAATACAAAGATGCCGCGTTGTAAGAAATAAAGTCACAAAACCTTTTTTTAATACACTGAGGCAGATACAAATATATAACCACTCCAGAAATAAAAAATGCAGCAAATTAGTATCTTATTTAGGCAAATGTCATAGTGGTTTGATGGTTTGTTAAAAGCAAGAATTGGACCAAAAAATAAAGTGTGACCGAAAATCTTGCTATTAAGCCACTCCATGTCAGTAAACTACATACTGTAAATGTTACTGTTTATTAACAATATTTGGCATTTATTCCATGTGGGTGTGAAGTAGAATGGAAATCAAGCACTAACACAATGAAGATCAAGTCCTCAATTAGGGAAAGTGGGAGCTTGTTTGAAATACCAATTTCATTAGGGATATCAAACACAAACTGCATTCCTTGGAAAAAAGATAGAAAGTATCACGTTCATTTAGCATTTCTGATGTTTTGACAGACATTTGCTTTCTTATCTAGGGGCAAAGTACATTTATCAAAAAGCCTGTGATGTTGTAGTCAGGTGTGGAACAGCGCCACTGGGGAGGCCTCACACACAGGAAACAAATAGATGCTATAATTCATCAGCACACAATTGAAAAGCGGTCTGGTTCTCTGGTGAATATGGATTGACAGCAGTCTAACACCAGAGATAATTACAGCTCACCGCCTGCTAAAACGCATGCAAAACACCAAGACACGACAGTCGCATATACGATAGTGAATTCTATTATCGTGCAGGGGATTTCTGATTGATTATTTGATATAAGGATTATCTTGTGTTTGCCTCACTATAATCAGACAGAACTGGAGAGCAAAACATGGAGGCCATTAATTCGTGAGCTTTGTTAACAGATGGGAAAGGACTAACAAGAAGGCTAATGAATAGAAATTTGTGCCAGCACAAAAGGATAACAGGTTAAATTACATTATATTGCTTAGCTGCCAATGCTAAACATACAAAAAATAAAAATAAATAAATCAAAAAAAAAATTGCAATATGTTAAGTAAAGCATGTAATACATGCATTTAGCCTCCCAAACCTGACATATTAAGTGAAGTTTAATGATGGTTCCCTGCTGTGGATATGGAACAGGCTCTCTACAGCTGGTGCACACACTTAAATGCCTGGCTTCATCAAGGTCAAGTCCCCAATTATAGCTAAATGGACTGTACTTTTGAATTATAAAAGAAGGTTTTGATTTGTCACTTACATAATTGCACTTGCATAACGCATATTATAGGCAATTAGGCACAATACCACATTTCACATTTTTAAACCTTTCTGAGCAAAGACACACCTATCCACGTACACAATAAGAAGCTAGTGAAGATAACTATCCAAACCAAGCAACATCCATAAACTGAAGGTGATCCATCACATGCGGCTTTCTCAACTGCAAACTCTAATGTGACTGGCTAGCTTCACAGAATGTTTACGTGTACAGATTTTTAATGAATGTGCTGAGTAATGTCTTGTTTACGCATCCACATATTTTCTGATCTGAATACTGAATACACATGCCGTTCCCATTTCCAAAATTAATTTCAGCTTTGATAAATCAGTTTGCAGGTGCTCCTCTTTTCATCAAGCTTTGAAATAAATATTTATTACAGGAAACATGCAAAAATCGACAAGATACACTAATTTGTGCATATTAAAGACATCTACGTGTATATAAATGGACATTTTTATACACATAAAGCTTTAACAAGAACAATAGGCCCATATGGAATCCTCTTTATTTTATTTTGCTGTATAAACAATAAACTTAAAATACTAAACACACACAAATCAAGGTGTAAACTGAAATAATTTCGGACCTCAATTGTTGGAAGTCAAAAAGGTTGAGCACCACTGCTCCTAATGTCACACAAACTGTGATTAGCCATTTTTCATGTCACTCAGAAAGCCCCTTCCTTTTAAAAGTCCCAATGAGACATGAAGTCATAATTACGAGGAAAAACAGGAATAGGGAGACATACAGTTATAATTACAAAAGGGCTGAAAAGACCTCTGCTCTAGACACCACGCAAACTTTGATTAGTAATTTTTTTGCATCACTCAAACAGTCCCTTTCTTTTCTAAAGAGGCATTTTAGATATAAAATTGCAGTTACAAAGAAAAAGGCAAGAAATTACAAAAAATTAAAATAGCAATTGTGGGACGTAAAAGTCAAATCACAAGTTACAATCACAAGAAATAAAATCTACTGTAAGTTCTGAGATTTAGAGTTGCAATTACATATTTAGTTTTTGTTCTGAAGTGGGAACAGTCTTTCTTTTGTATTACTAATCTATTGGATTAGTAATACAAGAAATCTGTGGACGAAGCCAACTGTTGCCAGATGACATTGTGCTTTGTTAACAATGATGAACGAGACAGCATTGGCCAACCTCACTAAACAGACTGAGACACCGCTCCCACCCACAGAGAGTCAGAGCTCCGTCTGGGTCCACAGGTTTATTCTCCACATCATCCTCCCATCAACACACAGCTTATTGTAAATGAAGTCACACTGTTGCCTGCCTCAGTTCCTCATAACAACAGATCTTGATTTATGCTGCCGCCCTAGTTTCTTTATGAAGAAATATGAGAGGCAGTTTAAGCCTCTCATGTCATTATCATATCAGTCTGTTGTTGGCTAATAATTTGTTACCTCACGTATGCTTACGTGACTGGGAAAACATAGACTCCCGCTGCAACACAACTCGGGCTGAGCTATGTACTTTGTCTTTATTGGCTAAGAGCGGGATGCTTGTCCGGGCAATTTAAAAAAGCAATTTGTTCTTTTTCTCCCTGCTTGCATTTACACAGTTCTGGAGTGTGCTCAGGCACAAGACTAACCATACATAAATTGTAGACGACACAGATGAAAATGTCAACAAGGCCCTGGTGCGCAGAGTAAGGCAGGTAGGAGGGCGACCCAGAAGAGGATGGATGTCGACACGCTGTTTCAGCACATCGTAGAGCATCTCCCTGCACACACCTTCTTGTACTTCATCTCTAAGGGCGGGCTTGGCCTAGTTCAAGAGCCATTTTCATGATGCAGTGAGGAGCTGATGGTGTATAACAGTGGGGTGCAAAATTCAACACTGAAGAATTGGCTTCCTGCTAAATTCATAAGTGTGAATCTCAACTGAATTGTCAACACCTACAGGAAGTTGTGTTAGAATTTGAATTGGAGTGACAGGAAGAGGAATTATTTAATTGCAATTCTAAAACAAAATGCAACACACATAATGGATTCTGGAAAGGAAATGATCCTTCACTATGATCCAGAAATGTCTGTTTATTAAATAAGATGAAATGTATTAAATAAATATATATATTTTTTATAGATATAACTTATTTTTCTTTCAAATTTTGTAAATGAATTTTAAAGTATGTCATGGAAAAATGTTGCTTTGCTTTTCTAGTTAAAATGCCCATATTGTGGTCTTTTACAAGTTTAATTTTATTTTGGGGGTCTGCTAATACATTAATAAAAAAAATAATACTAATTTGCATAAAGTACAGTACAGTACAGTACAGTACTCTTTTCGTCCCTATGGCTGTGCACCTCGGAAATCACATACTTCCATACTATGATACAAACAGTATCCAGATTCAACAGTAGACAAAAACTTCCTGACCTACCATTTCCACTGACATTCTGAAGTACACATCTGATGGAGATTTTACTATCCCTTGATGCCACAGGAGAGAATTTATGAATGGCAGTGAATTGTCTGACATTGGTAGATCACATGACAATGTAGTGTGTCTGGATACATTCTCAATCTATATAGAGTATAAACACTTCATTTAACGGTTCCAAAGTAATCACTTATACAAAAATGTACTTACTCAGAGACTGTGCGAATTTGGATGCAGCCACTGTTTTGGCTCAGCTGTTAAAGCTTGCCTTTCTGAGACATCTGGTCTGCTCTGATTGGTCAGTTGGCCCAGTCTGTTGTGATGTGTCAACCACTTAGAGCTTATGTCGAAATTGTGTGTCTGAGGCTTTTCCTACTCTGTATGGCAAAATCACTTAACAAACCATTTTTATCCTACATGCTTTTCATGTTCAAACTCAAACAACAATTTTTTATTCCGTCTGCTACCCAGTTCAAATGAAATTCAAATTAATTAAAAAAAAAGTTCTCTATTAAATTCTGAATGGAGCACATCTCTGGTGTGTAGCATGACTGGCAATTCTTCTACAATGACAGATGCTTTATAGGCCCTTGTTGACATTAAGGGCCTTATTCAGGGAGAAATACATTTCCTTGTCAAAAAAGTTGAGGTTAGCGAGGTGGCTTCGCACATTTAAAACCATCTGTTCAGTTGGCTTCAACAGTGACTATCACTACAAATTATTTTCTGCTCCCCCAGCACATCTTTTTATTAATAGTGACCCTACACATAGAAGTGCGTGGCTGGCTACAGAGAGTTAAGCACTCCCTTGGGAGACCTATGAAGCCTATTAGCAGACAGGCAGGAAATAGTGGGCCTATACGAGACTATTGCGATTCTAGATAAGGTAATCTGGGGGAGGTGATCAACTACTAAACTTGTGACAAGGCAGCCAACAAAGAGAAGGAAATGACAAGCTTGTCTTCCTGCCCTTGAGCTAACTGGAAATAGCAATTACCCACACTGTGATATGATTACAATCCAGCAAAGTGTAGAGACACAAACTTTGTTCTCAAGCAGAGAGCGAGATTGCCTGGATTGTTTTCTGTCTGCAATGTGCAGTAAGACCAGACTAAGGGGATTCAAGGAGGTTATGAATGGCAGCAAAGTAGCTGGTGGAAATGGATTACCAAAACTGTTGATGAGAAAAATGTGCCCCAGTTTATGTAGTTGCACTGTTTCTCATATCAATATTTTGTTAATACAGCCATGTGGTATTTTCGGATATGCCTGTGTGAGCATGGCACATTAAGATTTAAATTTAGCCTCTTTCTACTTTTATGTAAAATGTTCCAATTCTGTGGAATGCATCAGTGTGCAGCAATTTTCAACCAACTCTAGGCATTTCTTGCTATCTCAAAAGTTTCTTTCTTGGTCTTCATAAATAAGGTTTCCAATATAAATAGTCTATATTTTGGGTCATATAGTTATTATTATCCCCTTTGGTAATTATGGACAAATAAATATAATTAAAATAAAATCTGAAAATAAATCAGAAAATAAATCTGCATTGTTTGTTATTTTGATCTTAATTATATATATATATATATATATATATATATATATATATATATATATACAAAATAATTTTAAAGTTTGTTTTCACTGTTTTTCTCCAATATATGTCGGCGATAATTATTGTCCCCCTTTTATTAAATACTTTTTGCAACCTATATTTACCAGGTAATTGCCTTCTTCAATAATGCTTGATTTTTCTATATATACTCTCAGAAAGAAAAAAGAAAAAAGGTTACGAAAGTTGTCACTGGGGCGGTACCTTTTCAAAAAAGAACACCTTTGTACCTAAACAGTCTATATTGGTACCTTAAAGATACATACAGTAAGTACCTAACATATTAGTACCCACTGTAAAAAGTACAAAAGTGTACCTTTTGAAAAGGTACTGCCCCAGTTTTTTTTTCTGAGAGTGTAGAATATAGCATGCAGCATTCAAAAGTTTAGGGTCAGTAAGATTATTTAATGCATTCTTATTTATGTAATGTATTCATTTATTTTAAAAAAAATTGAAACTTGTATTCAGCAAGAACACATGTAATTGATCAGAAGTGACAGTAAAGATATTCATAATGGTCCAAAAGATTTCCATTAATCAAAACATCATGAGAAAACAAAATGGTTTCGACAAAAATATTCATCAGCACAATGATTGCAAAATAAGAAATGCAGACTGGAGTAATGGCTACTGGTAAAATATATATGAAACAGCTATTTTACATTGTATTAATATTTTAAAAAATGAATGTAATTTTGGATCAAATAAATTGAGCTTGGTGAGCATAAGAGATTTTTTTTTTTATCCTTCCGACTTCAAATGATTGATCGGTAGTGTATTTATCTAATTTTTAATAGTAATGTCTAACTTTCTAATACTTCATTTCTAAATAACCATAATGAGTACTATAAAGACGAAATCTTTCAAATATATAAAGTACACTTTGAGGCAAATAAACAGGCCTGATATTCCCAATGAAGTGGACCAGTCAAACCAACATTAAGTACCACTCATGCCCGGGTTTAATTAATACCCATACTCACATAAGCACAAAATACAAACACACAAATGCATCTCATATGTTTACGTATATATTTGGAAATATCAGGGAAAGTGGCAAAAAAATCTCTCTAATTCAATTGGTTGTGATTAATCCATTTAGATGGATTACACACTAGAGTACTGCTCACACACACACACACACACACACACACACACACACACACACACACACACACATATATATATATATATATATATATATTGTAGATACTATACACACACAAATATGTTAAGGTGGTGTTAAGGTAAAACAGATGGAACGTTGTTTAGCGCAGTTTGAATGATTCCTCCTGCAACTGAAAGTGGGCTCTCACACATACCCATACATGCATAGAAGAGATGCATACACACACAAGAAAAGCTGATCTGTGACTGTACATACCTTTACGGCATTAACATACTGGCAGCAGGAATTTATACATATCCTGTTAATTCACAACCAGTTTGTAGTTGGCTTTAGGAGTCAAAGAGGTGCAGACAGGCTCTGCCTTTGCTAGAGTCAGCGAGTCCACAGCAGCTTTACTAAATGGCATTAAAAAACAACACATGGCTTAAAAGAAGAGTCACAGCTCATCAAATGTTAAATTCTTACAATACACACTTCAATCTACCATTTTCATACAGTATGCTCATGAACAACTCGCAAAAAACTACAACTACCATGGACAAAATCAATAACAAAATCATATGATGAAAAAAGATTTTGAAATAAACAGCTTGTATGAGGCAAAATTGTGATCCCAACCTCAAAGAAGGGGTTATTTAATTGGCTAATGACTGTTTGACTGTAATTTATCACCTTTTTACTTTTTTACCAATAGGTACATAAAAAATCTTGATTTGAATTTAAATTAACTTAAATATAAGAAAAAAGGCAGCGCTTACAAGAAACATTAGCTAACAAGACTATAAACTGACCACTGTGTTATAAGAAAACATTCAATGATTTTCCATGATTTGAATTCTTAAATATAATAATTATAATATGAGCACTGAAATTTTGAAATAAAAATATTTATATAAACATATATCTTAACAAAATAATAATAATGAATAAATAAATAAAACAGTTTTATAAATGAAACACAATTTATAAGCTCTCCTATAATCAGCCACTTAACAGCTCATGCTTAAGTTATAAATGAAGGTACTAGGTCTCCACAATCAAACAAACAAACAAAAAAAATAAAAAAAAAATAAATAAAGAAAGAGAGAGAGAGAGAGAGAGAAAGAAAAAAAGCCCTAGTGTCAGACAGGATAATGCATTTTCACAACCGAATGTGTAGTCTTCCAGCATAGAAGGCACATGTTTATGGGGAGATCATCCTGCAGAGGCTAATTTAGCAGAGGCTAGAGGAAATAGCAATTTGTCTTGCCAGAGTAAGAAGCACTGCTGACTGGCAGAGGTTCTCTAAGAAATTCAGTTGAGTGCCTGGCTGAAATCTCTGCCAACAAGAGACATTTTTACAGTAACTTGTCTGTTCGTCTGGCTGCTGCAGTGGCTGGCATTGGCATAATGCTCCACCATGAATAGCATAAGGAAGCTCTTACTGGCAGCAAGAGAGGACTGGTATGAAAATACTGCTGGAAGTCTGAAGTAGACTTAGAAAAAAAAAAAATGTTCCACTGCATTTGTGCTTTACCTTCTAAACTCTGGGGAGTGTTTTGGGAATTAAATGAGGGAGACCGAGGGCAATTTTAAAATTTCTTTCATTTTTCTTCATTAATCACACACTACTAATGAGCCACTTGTCAACTTTTGGAGTAAGGAAATATGTACCAAATGCCACTTTATCATTAATAGATGGAAATTTTGAGATTAAATCCCTTATAATTAATTTAAGACCAGTTTTGGAGACCATGTGGGTGGCTGGGGGTGACTGTAAAACCTAAATTTGATTAAACCACTGTATCTTAAATAAGAGCAAACTTTTAAGCAAAGCTATCATTCCTTTAATATGTATTAATTAGGGCCGGGACTTTAACGCGTTAATTGAGATGAATTAATTACACAAAAAATAACGCGTTAATAAAGATTAATTAGTTACAGAAAAAAATTTGACGCATTTTTAATAACTTATTTTTGCACCGCGGAACGTTTCTCACTGGATGAGTTTCGGCGGACCGATTATACTGGAGCACCAACTAGCGTTCGCATATCACTGCAGCACATCCTTTCTTTTACTGTCTATGAGCACATCGAGCCTCAAGTATCATCTCAACGCAAAACATATAGCAGCTAGCGTGGACTTTACACTTTATGTTGAACTATGTATTATTTTGTTGGTGCAACTGGCAGTTTATGTTAAACTCTTTATTGTTTTGGCCAAGGTTATTGAGAGTTGGACTTAGTATGTTATGGCCTCTGAAGCAACAGAGAGATGTTTTCTAATAGTCAGGGTTTCCAATGTTCTGAATGTAATTGACAGTATTGTGTATTACTTAAAAAACACTTTACAGAAGGTTCTTTACACCTATAAGCTTCCTGAATTTCTGAAATGTACTATTTCTAAATTGTTTCTAAATATGCTATTGCTACACTTAATGGCAAAAATTGCACTGGTCTGCTAGACTTGGTTGAACAAAAATAAACAATATTTTGTTGCTTAAGCTTATGGTATACTATAAATCCATGTGAAAAAAATTACTTCGCACTGTTCTCAGATCAAATATTTATATGCGATTAAAATGCGATTAATTTCGATTAATTAATTACAAAGCCTCTAATTAATTAGATTAATTTTTTAATCGAGTCCCGGCCCTAGTATTAATACATCTGAATAACGTTCACCTTTATATTACTGATTAATTTATCTCTTGAGAATAAAATGTTTAAAGAAAAAGTCTACAGCAAGCCCAATATTTTAATTATGTGAAATAAGATTAATCCTTAAGCTATATTAATCAGCTAATAAATCAAAACTTCAATTAGACACTTCAAGTGAAAAAGATACAATCTTTCAATTAAATTTAACAATTCTTATTTTACTAGCATCACAAATGCCAGCCACATTTACAGCCAGCATAGAAATCTAACGTAGTAGCCAGTTGTTAAAGTGTTAGTTTTTGCCATTCAAGTCAATCTACAGATGAAATGAGTTAACCTAGACATACACAACCATTTGTGTTCAGCTGCACTGCGAA
The DNA here is from genome assembly GCF_003368295.1 of Carassius auratus. Taxonomy (NCBI): domain Eukaryota; kingdom Metazoa; phylum Chordata; class Actinopteri; order Cypriniformes; family Cyprinidae; genus Carassius; species Carassius auratus. The sequence continues at coordinate 15,123,276 of NC_039251.1, read as the reverse complement.
CTCCTTTTTGTAAACAATCATATTGGGAATTAAGGGAAAAAAACAACATATTACCTCTTTCTCTACACTATTATTAACCTAACAAACTTTTCTAGATCGTTCAGTACTCAAAAATTTGAGCATTAAGTCACTGTTACTTGCTTTATTCAGTGAAGTCCTTAATGAAGGTTATAGCGGACTCCATATCATCCAAACAAGCTGAGGATAAAAACGTAAAAAATTTAGTCCATCCAATCTCCACACAGAGAAAGAGTGCAAGCTTGCCAGGAAGATTTTAATGTCTTCTTTCACCCCCTAATGTGGACATCACAGATCCAATCAGCCCTCCTCTTACGGTAGAACCGGTGTTTTTTATCTCTGCACAAAGCCGGGATAAAGAGACGCTAAAAGGTGAGCAACTCATAAGATATGGGGGGCTGATAATGTTGACGGAGTGCAGCAAGAGAGCCATCATTCCCTTGATCCTCTTTAAACAACACCCCCAGACCATAAGAAGTCCTTTAAATCCTCCATCCAGTTCAGACATGGGTAACAGTGAAGAGGCCATAAAAAAAAGCCACTTACCCCCCGTAATGGGCAATCTTTAGGGATAAAAGGTAACCTCTCTGACTCCCATCATGCAGACTACTGCTCAGAGCCAGTAAATTCTACCCCACCAATACACCACGGGCAATTCAATTATGGGCGCCAGCCGTTCAAATAAAGTATTAAAGTGTCGAGTTAAATGAGGATGTTTTGTTTTATGGGGTGATTAGTCGTTGTCCTTTATGTCTGAGGATGTCACTGTTTTCTGCTAATCTACGTTGGCTGAGTTAGGTGCCCACAATCCCACCATAAGGCCATTGCACTCTCTTTTTTCTATCCCAGGATGCGTGTGGATGGAGACTGTTGGCCTTCAAATAAAAAATCTGTTGAATGCTTAGGTTATTTTAAACATCATATCCAAACCAATTGTAAATGAAAAGCCTGTGAAGCATAAAGGCTGTGCATTGCAAGCCTTATAAGGCTCATGAAACATGTAATCAGATTTTCTACGACTTTATGACAGATTTTGAGGCGTTTGTGTTGGACTTCAAAAAGCACAACATTAGCATCCTTTAATTTTAATTCCAGGAGAATAGTGGTTAATTTGGAGCTTTTGGGCACTGTTTTAATTTTCAAGGTTTAACATTTTAAGTAATATATATTAATATTCAAGGTTTAACAGTTTAAACGTTATTCAAAATGCTGCAAACAGCACATTGATATATGGTATACCATGTACATGTTTGAAAAAGAATACAAATGCAAACAGCTGTGAATTTATTGGTACATTACATTATAGCCATCACACATTATGTCTGTTTTTGTGTAATGTACAGTGAGCTTACAAAACCATGTACCGTTTGATATATTTGTTCATTTTAATGCATACAGTGGTGTGCATTTAGGGCAACCTTTGATGCTTTTAACTCAATGAGAGTGCAATAAAGTTGATTGGATCAGAAGGTGTTAGTCTGTTTTAGCATTTTTCAAAACTGTGCTGAGATACGGTGTTGAAATAGGGTGTTTCATGACCCTTTAAATTGTATGCAACTGTCAAATTGCTGCCAAAATGATAGCAATCAAACAAATTACAGTACCTTGTGAAAAGCTACACAGTGTGTTAAAATGCAAATTATAATGTACAGTCTGCATGATGTTCATGATGCAGGACAGGAAATAAAATATAAAAAAAAATTCATTATTAATAGTAATTACGAGCCAGTTAACCCCTGTTGGTAGATTTTGTAACTATATGGTAATTAGAATATAATTATGATTAAAAACATTCAAAAGTAGCTGTGTATTCTGGTGAAGTGTTTTTACAAGCAACATATAAATCATAAATATTGTATTATAGCACAGTGATTTTTTACCGGTGACAGATTTTTGAAGGGCTCTTAAAAGCGTGAAATGGACTTTCATTTTTCTTGTCTGCTGCCTATCAGATCTCACAACTCATAGTGGGTAGTCACTACTGAAAGTGCTATCAGTCAGTTAGCATTGTCACAACGTCAATGTATAGCAGCTACAGATAGATTAGTTACATGGCATTTACAGCTCGGGTGACTTGCTTAAAAAAAAAAAAATAAATAAAAAAAAAAAAAACCTGGGGGCAAACCCGAGCAAAGACGTTAGCATGCAGGTCACATACGTAAAGTGGCTAGCAGAGCAGCTGCAACTGAGATGAATGGAAAGGCAAACAGATAGCTTTCTCCAGGTATTTCAGACCCTCTTGATAAATATCTTCTACTATTATTGCTACTGCTAATTAGATGTCAAAACTCCCCCAGGAGGTCTGGAGAAAAACTGCAATTGATAATCGCTGAACACCACCAGTGGCTGGAGGGGCTGGTAACAGCTTGCGGTCCATTCAAGCTTATCTCATCAAATAAGAATAAACATACACCAGAAAAAAAAAAAAAAAAAAACCTGTTAGGAATAATTAAGGAAGCACTGGAGGAAGACTTTTATCTCACATTGTGCAAAATTAGAATAGTTTATCACTCTGGACTAGTATAATTAACCACATCCATAACACTGGTGAGGTATTTTTCTGTGAAAATGTTTACTGCAGGCAACTATGATATCTAAGTTACTTAAATCTTGCATTGTGGGTTCACATTTAAAAAATGTGTTGAACAAATTTTGTCATGCAAGTTGAACACTTGCATGACAATTTAGACAGTTTAAACACTGACAAAAACATTTTACAAATGACATTTCAATATTGACGTGCAGAGAGAAACTGTGAGAGACTTCTGGAGAATCATGAATCATAAAATATATTTTAATCCCACTAAATATTACCATCATATAGCATAATTCCATTATGGCTTTATATGATGATATACCACTCTATATTATGATAAAAACACATTTAGGCAGATTTAGTCACAGCTTCAGAGAAATGAACGAAGAATATTCTTTAAAACAGAAGACTATAAGCTCCGCCAACATTTTCCGCTCCGTTTCATAATGTAAGTTTGATAATAAGATTTGCTCTTTAAGTTTCCCAGTTAAGTACTCCAGTCAGGCTCTTCAGCCTTGCATTGTGGGTTAGCTCATAAATTAGCAGCATGTGGTTGCACACTTGATTAGTTATGAGCTGATCGAGAGGGAACTGCTGCGATAATATTTAAATCCTAAAATGAAAATGAAAAAATGAAAATGGAGTTTTTTTTGCCCACTTGGGCCAGAGTCCAGGAAGCAGTTAGGGGCCATTATCAGTGTTTCACCTGAGTGGGAGCCTTTCTGAGTGGCACTCATTTAGCTGAAAAGGTCTTTCAATTACTGAACTAAAGGGACCATAAAACATTTGCATATGTCCATTTCCACAGTGATCAATGGTGAGTTTGTTTAAAATCAGGATACATGGACTGGATTTATATGTTTTGGAAGTCATTGCAGATGAGGAGGAGAACACACATGTGTACAAACTTTACAAACACTCTTGATCTAAAACATTTAATCCAATATACTTCACTTTAAAACAGATGTCATGCAAAGATAAAGTGAGACAAAGGAGACTTTAATGTTTCTACTATGTTAAACCACATGTACATTTAACCTCAGAAATAAAGATTTAGCACCTTCTTTAAGACACATTTTTAACCTCATTATATTATTTACACTCATTAGATAAACCGTTCCACAAATATTTGAAAGGTGCAACATCTGCACTGCTAGGTCCCCCACAGCTATAGATGTGATACTCGTCCCAGCAATTCCTTTTCCCAGAGTTACCATTTTCTGCCATTTTGGAGAGTACCCCAGAATCTAATCAGGATTGTTCACATTCAGTAGAAAGCACATGCATGGTAAACGTAAACAATGCTGATTACGTTGATTACGTTCTGGGGTACTCTCCAAAATAATGGAAGATGGTAACTCAGGGATAAGAATTGTTGAATAAATGACATTATTACTGCAATATATATATAAGTTATTCTCGCAGAATAAAATTATTAGTTTCTTTACAAAATCAGGGTGAAAAAGTAAAATGTTACTGAAAATCTTGCACGATATATAGTGCATGTTATAAATCATCATCATCAACATCATCATCATGAAACACTTTTTCAGTTCCTAAATTCTCAAACGGATTCATTAGAAATATATTTTTAAACTTAAACACTTGGGATATTCAGCATCCGCATTCCTTAGGGCTCAAACTAACCTGCTCAAAACAGCTGCAGTATGTGAAGCAACACATTGATGCTTTCAGCTACAAACGTATGGTCACATGGCAGAGAGCAGAACCATGCCGGTAAAACAGCTAATTACAGTAATGAGCTCTTTTCCTTCTGAACACCATGGAAAGAGCAACAATTTAAACTCTGACGCATCTCTAATTACATAGCTGTAATGCAGATTCCCTGTGCTCTCCAATGACCTTGAACAAGCTCTTTCCACTGAATATGAATAACTCTCTCATTAGCATTTTAAATAAAGCCCTCTAATTTAAATATTCATTTGAGCATTGTCAATCCTGATGGGTGCTTTTACCACTCAAATTTGTTTGCTTCTCATTGGCTGAGCCTTTATAGAAACACTTCTTGCAATGTGTGCATTTCTAACTCTGCCCCTGCTTTGTACCAGGGCCACATTATTGATTTATTCTATTGGATGATTAATCTTTATTACTGATCATGCTCCTCTGATCCAGTCTCTTGTGCCAGGATTAAAGCGAGGATGATAAGTGTCCCGTTAAGCTCGGCTAGATCCTCAACGGCATCCTTTACAAGCCCAGATAAGTTCCAGACAGATTGGATTCTGTATCTGGAGCTTTGTGATCAAACATGGGTCCCTGACAGAATTCATTTTGTTTTGTTTGCTAACTTCACAAACAGTCAATGGGGTTCACAGGAAGTTCATCCCCATCGATGAAGCAACCAAACTTCACACTGTGCTTGACCTGTCAAAACTGGCCTCTTTGAGTAAGAGGATCCCATACAGCAGATATCATTTAGCAACAGCACCCTAAAAGCCCTCACACCTGTCATGTAGCATCTGCAGAGCAGAATGGGAGCTGCAGGGTGAGGCAGTCACAAAAAGGGCAAACATTCAACTTTGAGACTTTCACAAAACAATCTTGAAAACCTGGTGGTGAGAAAGTGTTTTGCAAGAGCCGGGTAGTACTATGAGATTTGAAGTAAAGGAGCACACAAATCATGTATCCAAGTCAAGTACAGATTATCTTAAAGGGATAGTCCATGAAAATTCTGTTATATATTAATCACCCTCATTTCGATCCAAACCTATAAGACATTTTGATGAAATCCAAAAGCTTTCTTTTTTAAGGACATCATTTAAATAGTCCATGTGATATCAGTGGTTAAACTGTAATGTTACAAATCTATGAGAATACTTTTTGTGTGCAAAGAAAACAAAAAAGAAAATGACATTATTTAACAATTTCTTCTCTGCCGTGTCAGTCTTTACTGTGCGTTCATGAGAGTGTGACACTATTTTAACAGTGTCCTTACTACCTTTCTGGACCTTGAACGTGTCAGTTGTGTTGCTGTCTATGCGAAGACACAGCAAGCTATAAAAAAATTCTAAAAAAATTAAATTAAAAAAGTTCCATTGGGGAATTGGCGCACGCTCCATTTTTTAACTATAAAGCTGAAACTGTTTCTACTTGTGTACTTTGATCAGTTAAATTTCCCTAAGATACAAGATTGCGATTTATGTTTCAGACACAGTTTCACACAAGCCCTTGAACCATTGCGGCTGGTCATGGAAGTGCCATTTTACAGGCCTGTCAGGATCACTGACACCTTCTCGACGGCACAAGCGCTGATGATTCACAGCCTTTCTTTTTTTTTTTACCTATAACTCGTCCTGGCCTTTATCCTCTTCTGCTGGCGATTATGATGAAGGGCTTCAGCGGGAATTGTCGATTTGGTCTTTCATCAGGGTCATCTCGACCATCCGTCACACCCACCATTCTCCACACATAGAGGGTCTGGCAGCGGTCGAGTTCAGCGCAGAAAGGCACAAGGGCTGGAATGCTGTAAATCTGCTGCTGATGGGAATGGGGGACTTAAGCAGAGTTCATATGCCCATAATGCTCCTGAGGGCACAAGGGAGCATGGACAATTTTATGAGCAATGAAAACCTCTTCACTTCTGCAGCGTCACACCAGTGCTAGAAAATAACTAACTAAAAGTAAGAGTACCTGCACTGTTTTCAAGTGCAATTTTAATTACAAATTTAATATAATATAATATAATATAATATAATATAATATAATATAATATAATATAATAATTTGGGTCATGTTTTTGTAAAAAATACAGTTAAATCAGTAATTACGTGAAATATTATAACAATTTAAAATACTAAATAGTAATAATAATAGTAATAATAATAATAATAATAATAACAAAAAAAAAAAAAATATATATATATATATATATATATATATATATATATATATATATATATATATATATATATATATATATATATAATGTATTTCTTTGATGGCAAACCTGAATTTTCGGCATCCATTACTGCAGTCATGAGTTTCACATGATTCTTCAGAAAACATTCTGATATGCTAATTTGGTGCGTTTTTGAAAAAAAAAACAAAAAAAAACAAACAATGATACTGTACATTGACAGTAGAGCAAGCTGAAGCAATAATAAAACATGCTCTGTCCTCTCATATATTTCACAGGAAATACTTATTTAATAGACCAGTTCATTCACATGGTCATTTAAATAAATTATTCATAGATCAGATAAATATTTCACTGATTTGTTTTAACCCAGATTTGACTTTTCTGAAACAAAATGTGTATTTAAATGCTGCTGTCCATCACTATGTTTTCAACTCAATTATATAAATTGGTGTTTTCAAGTTGTATTTTTTGAAACATCAAGTTCAATTAAATGCGTTCATTCTAATTTAGGTGTTTTTGTCAGACAAATTTTCTAATGGAAGAATTAAAATGTATGACCAGATAATTATACACTTATCCCCCAAAAATAACATCAATGTAATAAGACACTTTTTTGTTAGAGCAAAATTAGAGCATCTTGGCAAGATAAAGCAGCTCTCCAACACTGCTTTACACTCACTATTTCACCATCTCAGTTAATCCACCAGATGAAAGATCTCTGGGTTTCAGTCTCACCCTGCGCAGGACATGATACCTGCTCTGTTTCTTGCAGTAAATTCCAGTTTCTCAGGCTGTGGACAACAGGACAGTGCTGTAAATAAAGGGACAAAGTGAGAAGCCTTCCCACAGTGAGGCTGCATTTTACAAACGGACTGTAGAAAGTTCTATGGATCAAGATGCAGAATTGATCTGATGACTGAGTTGAATATCTCAAACATTTGAAACTGCATTACATTTATGAAGTGTGTCACAAAGCACTGTTGGTATACCGTGACATTTTCCTGTCATTTACTTCATACAGTTATCACAAAGCCATCAACCAGGTACAGGCAACTCATGCTGTCAATAATCAAGATAATCACAAAGGTGTAATAGACTCTGTATTCCTCAAACGGCTAAATTATGTATTCATATTTGTATTAGCAATGCTTATGAATCTAAAAAGGTCCATCACATTCACACCATGTCCCGTCCTTTGTCTTCATCAATGAAAAGGCCACAAATTACATTTAGAAATGCACCCCAGTTCAGTAAGAATAATGCCATCCTCATATCAATCAAAGTTAAGTACAGTATCTGGAGTAGTAGTAACAAATATTTCTTTCAGAAATGTCATATGATTCAGAGTAAGGACTTTGCATTTAGAAATGTAAATATTAAACATTACAATCGACAAATAGTTCCACAAAGGAAATGTCAGACAGAAAATAAGTACCTAGTTCTTAACAGTCTTACACAAAGCCTGCTCTAGCAAGCACATCATATCAGAGGCTAACATATAGCACAAAGGTGTCTGCAACCCCCTGGGGCACCCCCCCCCCCCCATTTCAGACACTGTGTAATAGAGAGCAAAGGAGAAAAAAGAAAATAATAAAAAACAGCAACACAGTTACTATGTAAGCTTTTTTTTTTTCACATTTCTCAAGTGTAACGCACATATATTCCCAGAGGGCACGTGGTTTCATTTATTTATTTATTTTTATTTCTTTCAGCATGGCTTCCACTGTTCAGCTCACCCACAATCATACAACCCACTGAAATCCAGCTAATCAATACTGTAAGCCTACCACTGGTATTAGGAAATGATGCATCTGATTCAGACAGGCTGAAAAGTGCTATTTAAGCAACATGTTTCTTCAATAGTATTTTAAAAGAAAATAAAGCAATAATGCACAACATTATTATATTGGTCAACTTGAGTGGATTTCTGTGGAAATTACTGATTCAGAGTCTAAAATAGTAGCTGCAGAAATGTCTGAGGATGATGAGAATTGATGAAGGTTTGTGTCAAAGTACGCCAGGAGTGGAATAAAAAGAACAGCAGTCAAAAGGAACTGTTAGGCTTAACACAAATCAAATAGCACACAACCCAGATAAATCAGTTATACTACAGAACAAGAACAGTGCCTTTTTTATCCTTTAGTAAACAGACACCAAAAAGCCTTAAAGAGCACCTATCATGGAATTTTGAAATGTACCTTTCATGTAGTGTGTAACATAGATCTAATTGAACAAAAACATCCTGCAAAGTTTGAAATATGACAGTGCACCGTATATAAAGTTAATGTCTTTCAAAAGTAAGAGTCGACTCTGAGTCATTTTTATGAATCGTTAGAAGACCGAAGCTTTTTCACTGACTAGATGACGTCAACTTGTCAAGTTATTTCAATACGACACGCCCACTTATTGCGCTCCAAGACGCCAGTGAAAACTAGAAAACATCATGGCGACGAGACGCTGTGTTCTGAAGTGTGACTCAAAAGCAATTTTTTTTCATCTGCCCAAGGATGAGCATTTGAAGACTAAGTGGCTACAATTCATATATACAACTGTACCACAGAATTATAGTCCGAGCCTTGTGCTTTGTCCACGCCATTTTGAAGACGCTTTACCAACTTAAATTCAATCAAACTTGGATTCGCGAGCCGGCTGATATTGAAGGAAGGTTCAGTTCCAAGTGTATTTGCATCAGCTTCCTCCTCCGTATCACAACCTGTAAGTGTTATTAATAATTGTTGCTTTTATGTTTTATGTAGCATGCTTAATAATTGTTTGGTTTGTTGTGTAAGCACCGTTTAGCTTCTAGGTCTTCAATGACAATTGTATTGAGATATGTGAATTGTTTGTCGTTGTTTTCGGAGTTTTCTTTAAGAATAGAGTCATACCTCGTAGTAATGTAACTGCTTTTTATTTATTTTTATTTTTTTTGGTAAAAACGTTATGTTTATGCATTGAGTTAATGCAAACAAAGACTGATTGTGCTTTTACAATATGAACTCTGGGCTATACTCGTTAACGTCACGTAAAGGCGGGGTTTTGAAAAGTGAATCACTAAACGAATCATTTGAGAATTGCTGTCAAAACAGGTAAAAATAAATGCATATTATAAGAAAACTAAAGTCTTTTTTGTCATTGCATGCATGCAAAACTGTTGTTGGGGACTTCTAAAACAATATTTGGAACATTTTAAATACCATATTAGGTGCTCTTTAATATTGCTAGGCAATAAACCACAACAGATGTAATGCTAATTATCTATACAACATTTTTCTATTTATTCCTATTTTTTTTAGCATGATGATGATGGATATAAAATAAATTTTAAATGTTTGGGATCATTAGTCCTTTGATAGAAAGTAGCAATCCACAAAAATTAAGCGGCACAACTGTTTTCAACAATATATCTAATATCACCAAAGGGGTCAAGTACTGTTCTCTGAGGTCCACTTATAATGTAAAACATCATAATTCAGAAGTAATACACTATTTTCTGTCCTGTTTTTAACCCCCCTCATCTGAACGCTCTGACTGAATAGACTTGGCGGATTGTAGAATCAAAAGTAAACACCCACTGCTACAATTAGGTAACAGCTGTATTGACAGGAGTAAATTCCTAATAGATGGAGACTGCTGTGATTTAGGTCAAAAATGCATAATTCAATATCAAACAATCTATTATAACAGAAAAAGCAATACTGACCACGTAATAAAAACAGTTTTTAGACTTATGAAAAAGTTTGCGATCTGAAACTTAAAGGGGGGGGAGGGATCGGGGGGGGGGGGGGGGGGGGGGGTGAAATGCTCGTTTTCACTCAATATCCTGTTAATCTTGAGTACCTATAGAGTAGTACTGCATCCTTCATAACTCCAAAAAGTCTTTAGTTTTATTATATTCATAAGAGAAAGGGGCGCGGCTCGAACCCGGGTCTCCGGCATGGGAGGCGGACGCACTAACAAGGAGGCAGAGATATTTTAAGCAGTTCCAACACACACAAAGGATCGTGACCCTTTTTCGTTGGGATTGCATCATCCTTAAGAAATAAACGATATGCAAATCCATCGTCAAACTGGGCCTTGTTTGTAAAACAAGCATCTTCGAAATTCAGGGGAACAAACACAAACACTTGCACAACTCCGTTGATGCTCTGTAAAAATAAACTCCATCCACTGGTCCCTTAATGCTGTTTTTTTTTTTTTTTTTGGTAATCTGTGCAGGGTTGTCTTGCCCTGGCAACCAAAAACACACTTATGTGACATTTCGCGACGCTCTCGCTCTGATCAGTGAATGTCTGTGCTCAGCCTCTCAGTGCTCTGCTATACCGGAGCATGCGCTCTTCCGGGAGAAGTGCCCTTAGGACCCTTATAAGGAAATTCCGCTCCATCTAACGTCACACAGTGCCATACTCGAAAAAAACTCTCCAAAACTTGTGACAAAGTGGAAGGAGTATTTTTGGAACAGAAATACTCCTTCAAACTTACAACTTAATGTTTGAAACTTTGTCCATGTTTAGCATGGGAATCCAACTCTTTAACAGTGTAAAAAACTCAGTATGCATGAAATAGCATTTCACCCCCCCTTTAAAGGATGTTTTTATAGTACAATGACCTCTTATTTGTCAAAAGATCAAGGGAATTTTGGTTTATCAGTTCATGACCTCTTTAAAATGATTTCTGGAGGACACTGAGCACTGGAGTAATCATAGCAGTTTCAAAAATTCAGCTTTAGCATCATAAGACACCCTTCAAAAACATTAAAAAAAACTGACCCCAAACTTCATATACACATAAATCCAAATAATAGATTTTATTCAATATATATCAACTCCATGTGCAACTGCACTTTTGCCGCATCAGTATTGAACCACACCAGTGTCCTTTTAAAAAGAACTCTCTTATAGAAAATGTTGGAACAGTTGTTTTGTCCTTCATGTACATCATAAATCAATGCCATCAATTTCTGTGTCGAAGTCAATGTCACACAGCTCCTTTTGAGCAGGGCCCAGTCAGCCATGAGCTTCGTTTAGGAAGCCTCCATCAGTAAACGAGTTAAACCTCAAGGGCAAAGCCATTATTAAAGTGTGCCGGCCTCATAGCTGTGCGAGTCAACTGCCCCCTGGCCCACGTCATTGGTTAAACTTAGCACTATCTTTCAAACCCTGCGGACATATGTTACAATATTTCCTTTCTGTCAGGTTACAAGCGATCAAGACAGGGTCGTAATCCCTTTGTTGCTCGCGAACGGGGCAACGTGACACAAAAGGAACATGAAGAGAGGGAGCAAAAAATGAAATGACAAAGACAGATGAATGTAGAGGCAGAAGCACAGAACAAAAGCGAGAAGGCACTTCAAATGCCAAGAAGGAAGTTATCGGGACAAAGCAGACAGAGAGAAAAAAGTGGCGTTTGACATCGCTCATCACTCTACCAGTGATTGGGCATAATTATGGCTGGCAGAGTGAGCTTCCACTGCAAAGGCTGTCAACCGCCAGACAAATGATGGCAGAAGTTAAAAAACAATGAAAACCATTCACGGCCATTACCAGCCAAGAGATGGCTCCTCAATAGCCCCATGTATTGCTTTATCAAATGCAGCGCTGGACTTCAGACGAAAACACATCAGTCAGTGCAGAAAAATAAGCCAATTGTATTGAGAAATATATTCATTTGCAGCCTCGCAATAAAGACTTTGCTGTTGTATTTTAATGAGCCCCATTTATTGAGCTGTGTGCATTGGGCAAGGAGTAAAACATTCTGGGATTGTCTGATCTTGTCTTCCTTTCCAAACACTTTATGGGACTGAGCTGAATATAGATCCCTTTGCTTCTGTGGTCGCCATTATTCCCCGGAGTATGTGAGGGGAAGCAGAGATGTGTGATTTTGTCTGGAACGATTGGCGGTTTTGTGAATGTCGGATTGTTGTGTTTATTCTCACTTCATGATCGCTCTGATCCTGCTCCAGCACGAGTATAACAGGTTAACAGCCCAATTAAGCAAGAATTTATCTTGTGTTAAATACACAAAAAACAGACTCTTTTGCAGACTAAATGAAATAAATGATTAAACTGTGAAACATTACTGGCAAGATACAAAATACAAAAATGCTTCTTGAAAATAAATGATGGAGAGGATGAATGTGAGTGTGGGGATGACTAAAGATTCACTATGACGTTTTGGCAAAACAGTCCCACATAAGTCTAAAATATTTGGATTACCATTTCCTTTTAAATTGTTACAAAATATTTCTATTTTAAATAAATGCTGCTCTTTTGAGCACCTTTTCCAAAAATATTAATCAGGACAACTGTTTTCAACATTGATAGTAATCAGTAGTTTAGTGCAAATTTCGAGACATTGAACTGAACTGAAGTGAATGCAGAGAGAACGAGAAGCAGAAAAAGGAAAATGACGAGTAGAGCTATACTGCATTTTACACTGCACCCTTTGTTCTACATTATATAATTCAACCCAACACATTCTTGTTTTCAAAAAGAACATTTTATTCTGCTGTAGTCCAGAACTAAGAAAGAAACACTTGTACACACAAAGGGTGAAACACTTGTGCATATAAAAACAATACTGTACTCAAATCTAACGTGAGGTGAAATTTCTGCAAATATAAATATTAAATGAGTATGAATTGTAATGTGCACATTTACAGATGTTGAAATGCTGTACGGTTGGACAGAGAGGAAAACAGTGCATGTGAACGTAAAAATGAAATAAAATAAAAACTAATTTGCAACATGCATTAAATCTGAGCATCCGGCACAAATGAGACTTTGCAATAGGGTAATGTTCTATGATGCAAGAGCCTGAGAGAAATTCAATGATGATGACTCCTAAGATGGAGCATGCTGAACCACATTCAGCCACTGGCTAGCCACAGGCTGCCCTGCAGATTGTGCCATCAGACTCCCAGCACCACATGATAAGCTGACCCAGACAGTAAAACATCACTGGCCCGGTGTACAACTGCTGTATTAAGAGCCATCTCTGGTGATCCGATTGCAAGTGGTCAGCACAGACAAACTGCTGTTTACACTTGGTAGTAACAAGCATATCTAATATGTCTCTCCTGACCGCTTGTGAACCGATACCAAAGGGAAAGTCTCTAATTTTGAGACTCAGTGTCACACGAAATAATAAAAGAGCAACTGCACTGCACTGTGATCTTTTCTTGTGTTTCCTTCACTCTGCATCTGCTATCCTCCATTTGAACCTTCTACTGTGATAAAATACACAAACAGTATCCAATCATCCCCTGCATGTTTGTTTCCGTTCATTAAAGTGTTTTGATTACTCATCTGTTTAGAGAGGCTTCTTTTCTGTGTTGAGTGCTTAATTTGCCACATCCATAGTTTTATAACTCCTTGTAATCTCACTCTCACCAGATAAACAGGTAAAGGGCAGGAAACAATTAACTCTCCATACAGGAGATAACCATGATGGCGAATCACGGGCTGAACTGAAGGTTATAAGAATTGCGCTTGCAATACTCATCATGAACGGAACAGCACACAAGAGCTCACATCTGGTCCTGTAAGCGAGGTCAGGATTCTCATTAGTGCTAAATGAAGTCCAACTAATCTGCTGCTCGTCTCTCTAATGGAAATCTCACAGCCACAACAAAATAGTTGGCTTGTTATTTAATGGTGCACTTCGTAAGTAACTTGCTTTTGTTCAAAATTTATAGAACGAGTAATGGTACTCTCGCAAATGCACAACAGAGAATGACAAAAAAGAGAAGAAATTGTTGAATAAAGTTATTATTTTTGTGTTTTCTTTGCATACAACATGTATTCTAATAGCTTCATAACACTATGGTTGAACCAGTGTTGTCACATAGACTATTTTAACAATGTTTTTACAAATTTTTATAGTACATAAACTTTTACTTTTAAAAGTTTCCAAGAAATAATCCCTTTAAAAACAGCTTTAATTTATTCAGTTGATCTTGATAAATATCGAAACAGCCAGCTGTAAAAGCAGGTTTTGGTAACTGACATAAATTATTGGTTAATGCAGGATAAGCAATGACATTTTTGTACAGCACACATTGCTTTAATGCCTGCTAAGTGCAACATTAACAATTCAGGCTATACCTTCCTCTGGAGTGACATCCAAGCATATGCTCCCTGACAACATTCGCAGAAACATTCTTTCATGCTGGGAGGTATGATCATAGCCTTTCATCCTTCATTTTCACCAGTCCCAGAAAACAGAGCGGCATTTAATTCCTCCGCAGTGAAATAGGAACCTGGCTCCTATTAACTGAGTCCAAGAAGCATTATGGTTTTTACTGCATGCTGCCTTAGAGATGAAAATGAAGAGGCTGGGTCTGTTGGGTTTAAAATATGAATTGGAGTTCTGGGTGGCATTTATTGCACTTTATATTTTCTCTGATGGTAGTAAAACTCATCTTTTGCTGGGTGCAGTGTGGTTTGGAGGAGTAGGGCTGTAAATTAACAGGCACAGGCTGGTTCTAAGAATCACTGAGCCCAGTAATTAAACAGATCGCTGCATCCCTCTGTCCTAATGAGAATGGCAGTATTGGAGATGCTTTGGAGGACTCGGCATCTGAAGGCAATCCTAAACCCAATACCATACACATTATTGTGCTCGCAAGCTATGTTGTTTGAACGATCTCAAGATAATCTTAACATCACTAAACAATTCTCATGACACTGAATCTGAATTCAGAATTCTGTCGGAAATTCTGGCCCAATCTATACACAATGAAACCCCTCAAGGCTCTTTTCACCAATCATATTTTGGGCTTTTTGTCTTTTTTATTAGCTAAAGCAGCATGACTTGGGAAAAGAAAGTGAATAAGATCAGGATATGTTGTAATCTGGATACAGGTAATACAATTCATTATCTTAAAAAAATCTACAATACACAAAGCACTATTAAAGAACTGAAATCAAGACCAGCACCAATAGTTGCAGTGCATAACTTGAAATTACAGCCATTTAATAAATAACTTGAAAAAGCCATCATAACTATAGTATACATTTTAAAGCTACACTTTAAATACAACAAAGATGCATGATCACTGATTTTGCCTTAATAAATCATTCCATAATGCTGATCTGAGTTTCAAAAAGAGATTTATTATTAGGGATGGCCTCTACTAAATATTTTTCTGGTCGACTAGTAGTCGACTAATGGCACATTTATTAATGAACCATTTCTTCCAGTGGATTTTTTTTTTAAAATATTACTAATATTATTTTGGTCGAGCAAGCCTCTTCTCCTCAACTAACGGTTAGTCGTCTATTGGGGGGCAGCCCTAATTATTATTATTAAGCAATTGAGCTGTTTTCAAAGATTCTTTCTTTTCATTTATTAATATTTTAATGAATAGAAAGTTCAATTCAAATAAATACAAATAAATAAACAAATAAAAAAATAAAATCCACCATCTACCTCACACAGATAGATAGATCAATCCATTTCCATTGCATTACCTATAAGAGATCCTTGTTTCACTGCAGAGAGAGTAAATGACAAGTATTAAACAGCATCCTGTGAATCATTTTCTCCACTCTTCTCTAATGGTTTTTAGCTGCCAGCTCAACTTGTGTCACACCTACTCTTAACTTGCACCCATGAAGTCTCTCTCTCTCTCCTCTGGTTCTGACCTCTAAATCAAATTTGTAAAGGTTGTTAGCAGGCCTGCTGTGGCAGACAGACAGAGGAAAAGAACCCATGCTAACCTACATTATTAATCCTGTTTGTTCATGTAGCTTCTCTTCTCACTAAATAGCTCTGAGTGAACCAGGCTAGGGAGAAGCATCTAGCCACCGTGTTTTCCTTTCCTCATCCCTCCAACGCATTCTCTGTCTAATTAGGCGGCAGTACAGACATCACCTGTCTGAGCGGTGCAGATGAAGGCATGAGTTTATGAGCTCAGGTAATAGACATATGGAGGGTGGGAGAACGGATGCGTTGAACACAGGGAGAACATCTGTGCAAGCAGGACCAGTCAGTAAATGTATGTAAGTGTATGTGAGTGAGTGAGTACAAGTACCTTTACAATTACAATTGATGAATCTATTAACTGAACTGATAAATTAATTACCAGAAACCATCATTTAAAAATCTCTGAATAAAACTGCTGTCCATTAACATTAAAAACAGTGCAGACTATTAACAGGCATGATGGTGGTTCTTCACCTTTCAATAAATAATCATGTGTAAAAATTACTGTAAAGTTTTGCCAAAAACCATACATTTCCCAAACATTTGAAAGTTAGTGTACATCTAAAAACAATGACAATACATAGGCTACAGTAGGTTTATATGTCGCCCATGGCATGCAGTGAATTATGTGAGGTTACTAATTTTGTGAGAAACTATGTATCTGACAAGCTACTTATTCAACTTATGTGATTTAGGGTTCATCTGCACAACAAAAAGTTTTCAATTATTTTTATATTACAGTTGCATAACTGTGCTGCTTAAATTATTTATCTCAGACAGCAACGGGTGGATGCAAATAATTTTTCTAGGTTTTTTTGTCTTTTGTTTGGGTGCAGAACATCAAGATTTCCGACACTGCATTAAAGCTTCCCGTAAGTATTCTCTTTGTTACCTTTGGAATCCTCCGTGACCCACGGATTTGTCTTAGTCTAATAGAGGGAGCCTTTGAAGCTGCTTTAATCATTTGATCAGATTGTCATGGTAACATGGTGAGATGCCATGTTGACGGTAATCGTGCTGACATGTGTGCTGATCATGGGGTGTTAACAGAACAGAACAATTTCACACTCATCAGCCACATCAATCACACACTACATTTCTGCCTTTGATGTCCCATAAGAAAACCTTTTACATGGGACTTTTATGGAGTGAAACAAAGATCTAGGTGCAAACCTCTATTGCTTTTCCTTAAAGAGATCTGAAAATATCACAAACAGTCAAAAACTGAACTGTCACAAGGCCTTACTGTCATCTGGGCCAGCAAACTCAAAGAAACTCATTGTTAAAGGGCAATGTGATTTACCATGCTCAGCTTAGTGCCAGCCTCAGAAGTTCATATTCATATGCAGTGCACCTTTCTCTTCACTGCTCCTTATATCTCTATAGCCCCAAAAACTCTCAACAGTCCTTTTTCAGGAGTCTCCTCTTAGAATTCTCTTGACTTAAGAATAATTTAAAAGGGGAAATTGGCTTCTGTTATACACCACAGGATCTACAGTACCAATAATTATTCATTATAAGCCTTCTTGTAACTCAGTAAAGCTACTGTATGTACTACCAACATCGAGCATTGGTTCGAAACACAGAAAATATAAACATAAGATGCTAAATGATATTAAAGAAATGTTCCTAGTAAGATATGAATCTGTAATCTGCATCTGTAATGCACAGCCTCTGGTTTGCTTTTAAAAAATTATGACAGCAGCAATATGATATGATTCGACCAAAAGCAATGTAGTCTGCCATCCTATTCTTTTACACTGCCTCTCAATTTCTCAGCAAATTATCACTTCCCATCACACTGACACATCCTCCCTCACCTTTACTCAAAGTGATCTCACCATACTACCATGCAAACTCACAACCGTTTAATATCATTTAACAAGTATGATTGAAGTTATCAGCATTGCAGGGTGAAAGGGGAATATGTATGTCAAGAGTTTAAATGCCGTTCATCTGAATGCAGTTGAGCTCCAGTATACATGTGTGAGAGAAAAGCTGAGAGAGTGTAAAAAAAAAAAAAAGAGAGAGCAACAGGCAAAAAATAAAATAAAAATAAATGACTGTACTGTAACAAAATTGGTTTCTGATAATGAGGAGATCGTGCACACAAACCCGTTAGATGGAGCACCTCATTTATAGCCATGTCCCCTGCAGCGAAAGCTTGAGAAGCCCCCCTACAGTGAGAACATGACGATGAGTGCTTGGAGAATAGATGTGTTTGAAAATGTGCTCTCATTTGTAGGCCTTTAGCATTAATACACACACCTGGGAGCTAAAGCCTGGATGGGCGCAGTGTGTATAATTCATTACAGATCGGAAGAATGCCTAATAACCCTTTTATTTCAGCTACCGGAGTGCAATCATGTCCTCCCGCAGCCGACTGGCTCTTATCTTGGTATCCCATGGTCATTCTGAAGACCAGCCAGTTAATCCAATACATTACAAATGCAGAACTCACCCGAGACGAGGCTGTTTACACCTGGATTCACCGGAACAAGTACGAGCCGAGTTGTTTTTTTTTTTTTTTTTTTTGCTGAAATATGCACAGTGTTTAATACAATTTTCATTTAATATTCTAGGATAGCGTGCAAGGAATTCTTTCCATCTGAAAGCTTGCAAATAATGGAGGAAATAGTGTGCATGGCTCTCTGCTCTCTTCTGGAGCTCAGAACTAAAGGCACAAATCATGGCATTAAAATTAGAGGGAAATTTTAAGTCTCAAGTCAATAGCCAAAAAATAATAAAAAATTCCAACCACCTTGTATGGGTCAAAATGATTGATTTTCATTTATGCCAAAAAAAATCTTTAGGATATTGAGTAAAGATCATGTTCAATGAAGACATTTGGACTTTAAAGGTAATTTTCTCATTATTTAGAATTTTTTGCACCCTCAGATTCCCAGTTTTCAAATAGTATCTCTGCCAAATATTATTCTATCCAAACAAGCTTATTTATTAAGCTTTCAGATGATTTATATATCTCAATTTCGAAAAACTGACACCTACGATTGTTAAATAATGAAATAATGAAAAATACATTGATTGTGATTTAGTTTTTCTTTTACAGTTGATTTTATCGCTATTTTGCTGATGATTGGAAATTGAACACACAAATAATTGACTATTCATGCACAGTCCTATAGTTAAAATAAGACTATAAGATTATAAGTGAAATTTATTTTAATTCGAGTTCAAAACCACCGTACAGCTTTAGAAAACCTGAAATAAAGCCATATGGAAAAAGCTGCACGATTTACATTTTGTTAAATCTTTAGAGTGCTTCTTTGGTCTTTTAGAGATAAACAGCCCAGATCCCGTTATATTTCATGATATTAAAAATGGACAGGTTGTTCATTTATTTATTTTTTTGTGTGTTGCACAGAAGAATGAATGTTACACAGCTTTGGAATAAAATTAGGATGAGTAAATAATAGCAGAATTGTCATTTTGGTTGAACTATTAATTTATCAGGAATGTGTCTAAAACAAGATATAGATTTCAAAACGATATAAATCTTTTATTTATATTACCATAAAGTATAAATGAACAAATTATTGGGTTTTTAGACATTGCTTGTCTTGTGCCTCATGTGTTTTAATTTTATTTATTTATTTTTATTTTTTTACCTCTAAAAGGCTTAGATTGCCAGTTTGCAAGATGTTTGCTTTAACATGGGAAAACTGTCAAGCAGTCCAACCATCAATAAGCTCAGTTTACCATTTTCCTGTCACAGTTCGACCTGACATTATGCATAAAATAAAAATACCTCTGTGACTCACACAAAAATGTGCTTTTGACTGACAGGAAGCTGGCTACATTTAACCCACTTCCAGAGATTCTGCAACCTTAACTTTAAAAACCACAGGATGATAAGCACCTCAATAAATAATCAAATAAATACAGAGCATAATGTGTTGACAGGCAGGTGAAGTCTCAGTCATAACAAATCCAGTTTGAGTGCAATGATCACCCACCCTTCTGCTGTAGATCCATGTGATCAGGAGCTCACGGACCACGTTTTCCACACAATGTTATCCTCCAGTGAACTCTGATCTGCAGGTCTTAAAGAGAGTCACGTGTTGTTTGCCTTTGATGCACCGTTTGATTATGTCATCAAAGAAGAAGCACATACAGAGCCTAGATTAGAAAATAATTACCAGTAAGGAAGAAACAGACCCAGGAGATCCAATCTAGGAAGCATCAATCCAGACTGATGTACTGTAGATATTCATAAACTACAAAGAGACAAAAAGCTCTAGCATAGCATGAAGGAAGTAGATAAGGAGCTAATAATAATCACTCTTGTGGTCAATACTATTACACATATTTTTTTTTTTTATCAAAAGCCATTAAAGTTTTCAAAAATGAACACACATGGTAATCATGAAGTTCAGATTCCATTAGCCTCAACTATACCATATAAAAAACAATGCTTATAATATGATCATGCAGAATATGTGCTTTATAAGTACTAATAAACAACTAATATGTAAATAATATGCATGCTAATAAGCAAGTAGTTAATAGTGATAACAAACTTAAGCGTTACCCATATTTCAGTCATTAATATTGATAAGATCTTTAACTACATTATAATATGAACAAGTCAGTAAGTACATTGGTTCAATTCTCACAGTCACTTGTGAAATCTGCATGGGGAAATCTTTTGGAATTCCAAATCACGCAGATTACTATTAAAATGACTGCAGTTTGTAACAATTTAAGCAAATTCAAAAATTTGCAGAACTACAGATTGCATCTTTATGTATTTGATTAACTTAAAATAACTGATTCATTATAGTCTTTTGTCTTACAGTTCATTAGTCAATGGTTTACCAATAGAAATGTTAAATGTCTGACAGCTCTAGCCAGTGATCAAACATAAGCTTAGTTACTTAAAAAACTACTGTTTTACCCCCTTGTTGCTGAGAAATATAGTGTAGTGATTCAGTACTAAAGCTGTTTTATTAATAAAAGTCACAGGGCAGTGTTGACAACAACAAGTGGTGTGTGTGTGTGTGTGTGTGTGTGTGTGTGTGTGTGTACACAGGCATTAATTAAAGAAAACTCTAGGATTTTAAAACGTTTCAAAAACAACTTATCTCTGTGAACCAGAATGAGTTTTAGATATTTTGATTTACATTCTCTATCTGTGTGTACTAAAACAAAATGTCAAAAAATGAAGTACGAAAAAAAAAAAATGCTATAGAAATATTTAGGATTCTGCACTGTTTGCATGATAATATTTACAGAATTGTATATGAACATTTAAAATAGTACTGTTTAACAGAACTAATATGCTGGCTTTTGCTTGAATATGCTAATGTGTCATGCTTGCTTGTTTGTTCATCTGCAATCATATTGTCATTTCCATTCAGCTATGATAAAGGTAATTTTATTTCCACACCTTATAGGCCTGGAACGTCTAAAAACCTCCTCCATGGTCTGTTTCAAGTGTGTCCGAAAAGTGAGATAATATGTTTAATATAGCAGATATTAATACAGCAGATTCCACCATAATCGTTGCCTGGGTTGCCTACGTACTGTATGTGTGGCCGGAATTATCAATAGGGTTGAGACCCTTTTGGGGTAGGGGCGTGTTTGTTTTGGTGATTTGAAATATCAACATTGGCTACCAGAAATGACTTACTCCACCTTTAACCAGAATAAATAAATAAATAAATGGCAAAAGTTTCTCGACCCCTGAACTAGTATTTGTGTGTCCTAATATTTATTTTGTATATCTGTCATCACATTGGAACTAAATGGCATCAGAAATGAATATGGATGCATTTGCACTTCTCTGATGTGCAGATGCAATCCCACCTGTCTTTCCTGTTTGACGCTCTGCAGCAGCACAAACCTATCTGCACACACATTGCCGAATAATGACCTAATAGAGCAGTGATAGCAGCCGGTGACAATATCACACAGACCCAAAGGAAAGAAACGTACTCGGTTACTAACGTAACCTCGGTTCCCTGAAATACGGGAACGAGTACTGCGTCGAAGACGCATATGGGAAAAACCCCCTTTTTCTCCTGAACTGAAGCCTTATTCAATCACGCAGTGAAACTGCACAGCCATTGGATCGTGCAGTGTTATTAAAATAAACCAATGGCTTGGCAGTGGTGCTGCACGAACCTATGGCAGCGAAGCCCGCCAAAGCCCGCCGAAATGGGCGGGGAATCTGGCTATATATTGGCCGCTTCGCCACAGGAATTCAGGTTACTTCGACTGAAGCGACGACTGAGTTGTGCAGCCTTTTTAGCATGGCAAGGAACGCAGTACTCGTTCCCGTATTTCAGGGAACCGAGGTTACGTTAGTAACCGAGTACGTTCCCTTTCAATACTTCACTCGTACTGCGTCGAAGACGCATATGGGAACCCAGTTCAATCACGCCATGCTAAGAAGGGAGGACGACCAACGCAATCACACTTGATTTGTTAAACCAAGATATGACAATAGCAACTAGGGGCAGAATAAGCTCAATGAGGTTACGTCTGACCTAGCCTGATCATCCCGTGTTCGTATCGCCTCAGTACCCAAGGGACCGAGTGCATACGAGTAGAGTTTGAGCCTTGGGCAAGAATGGCCAAGAGCATGCAAATGAGGAACAAGAAGGTGACCTTTACACAGAAAGTACCCTAGCATGAAGCGCCGGGACGTCTAGATTGTAAAATCTAGCAAATGTGGACGGCGAGCTCCAGCCAGCCGCCTCACAAATTTCTGCGATAGTCACACCACTAGACCATGCCCAAGACGAAGACACTGCTCTCGTCGAATGGGCTCTTACTCCAATTGGGCTTTGCAGGCCCAGAGAAGAGTAGGCTAGCTGGATTGCATCAACAATCCACCTTGAAAGTCTTTGCTTAGACACCGGTAACCCTCTGGTGCGGTTTCCAAAGCATATGAAGAGCTGTTCTGATCGCCTTATTGGCGCAGAACGCTCTATGTAGACTTTTAGAGCCCTCACTGGACAAAGTAGATTCAGGCCTGGATCCTCCTCTGTGTTTTGTAACGCAGAGAGGGTGACCACTTGTGCTCTAAAAGGTGTGGAGAGCACCTTTGGCACATAGCCATGCCTCGGTTTCAGGACGACCCTCGAGTCGTTAGGCCCGAATTCTAGGCAATTAGGGCTTATCGAAAGTGCTTGCAAATCACCCACACGCTTAACAGACGCTAGTGCCAATAGCAGAACGGTCTTTAGCGACAGGGCTTTAAGGCCTATGGACTGTAGCGGTTCAAAGGGGGCCCCCTTCAGGGCTCTCAGCACCGTGGGCAGGTCCCAAGAAGGGACGGTGGGAGGGCAAGGCGGATGAAGCCGTCTGGCACCTCTCATAAATCGGACGACTAAGTCGTTTCTGCCCACCGACTGGCCTGCTATAAGGGCGTGTGACGCCGCTATAGTTGCTACATAGACCTTGAGCGTGGAGGGGGATCGTCCCTTCTCCAAGAGCTCTTGCAAAAATGACAGTATCACTGATACGTCACAAGAGGTCGGGTTTTCACCATGGTCTGAACACCATGTGGAGAACACAGACCATTTGGAGGCATAGAGGCGTCGTGTAGACGGAGCTCTAGCCTGTGAAATTGTGTCTAGCACACGCTCAGGGAGTCCCGCGGACTCCCGTCGAGCGACCAAAGGTGCAGAGACCACTTCTCTGGGTATGGATGCCAAATCGTCCCGGCCGCCTGAGAAAGGAGGTCCCGTCTCAGGGGAACGGGCCATGGGGCTGCAGTCAGCATCTGCGACAGGTCGGCTATCCAGTGCTGATTTTCCCAGAATGGGGCTACAAGCAGAACCCTGCATCTCTGGTCCCTGACCCGCCTGATTACTTGGGGAATCAGAGGGACCGGAGGAAAAGCATAAAGAAGACGGTTGGGCCAGTCCTGGGACAACGCGTCTTTGATCTTGGAAAAATATATTGGGCAATGAGAGTTGTCTTTTGAGGCAAAGAGGTCTATTTCCGCTCTGCCAAAGACCTCCCATATCTTCTGAACCGTCTGCGGGTGGAGTCTCCACTCTTCTGAGGAGACTCCGCTTCTTGACAGCATATCCGCGCCCTTGTTCAGCTTGCCCGGAAGATGTACTGCTCTCAGGGACCCCAAATTGCTTTGGGTCCATTCCAGCAGTCGCGACGTCAGTCTGAAGAGACGCGTCGATGACAGCCCACCTTGGTGATTTATATAAGAGACCACCGTCATGCTGTCCGATCTGACCAGCACGTGGTGGCTCTTTAGGTCTGACAGGAAGCTCTGGCAGGCTCGTTGAACTGCAATCATCTCGAGGCAGTTGATGTGAAGCCTGCTCTCCTCTTTCGACCATTGGCCGAAAGCGGGTTTCCCTTCGCACAGCGCGCCCCAACCCTTGTTGGACGCGTCTGTGGAGATCACTTTCCTTCTGCAAACCATACCAAGTGGAGCACCCCGTTCCATCCATTGCATGTCCCTCCAAGGGGTCAGGGCCGAAATACAGTCCTGACTCACCTTGATATTCAAGCGTCCGTGACGCCATGCATGAGGTGGAACACGTGGTTTCAGCCAATATTGGAGGGGGCGCATACGAAGCAGCCCGAGCTCCAGCACCGGCGATGCCGCCGCCATAAGACCCAGCAGCTTCTGGAATGTCTTTAGGGGTCGAGAAGCACCTATTTTGAAAGAGGCCGCAAGTCGCTGTAGAGCCGCAGCGCGCTCCTTCACCATTGTTGCCCTCATCGTCACTGAGTCTAACACTGTTCCCAGAAACGATATCTGTCGGCTGGGGGACAGTGAGCTCTTGACAAAGTTCACCCTGAGCCCCAGGCATTCCAGATGGCTGAGGAGCACAGTTCTGTAACCCAATGCCTCCCCCTCTGACTGAGCTAGAACTAGCCAGTCGTCGAGGTAATTGAGAATGCGGATGCCCTTCTGCCTGAGAGGGGAGAGAGCCGCATCCATGCACTTTGTGAACGTGCGAGGCGCCAGAGACAGCCCAAAGGGGAGGACCTTGTATTGGTAAGCCACGCCCTCGAAGGCAAATCTCAAAAACGGCCTGTGACGGGGGGCTATCTGGATGTGAAAGTAAGCGTCTTTCAGATCCAGCGAAAAGAACCAATCCCCCGAGCGTATTTGCGAGAGGATTTGTTTCAATGTGATCATTCTGAAGCGCCGTCTCATGAGGGCACGGTTCAGATGTCTTAAATCGAGGATGGGGCGCAGCCCACCATCCTTCTTGGGAACCAGGAAGTAACGGCTGTAAAACCCTGAGTCGCGGTGTGCTGGGGGAACGATTTCTATAGCTCCCTTCACCAGCAGATTTTTCACTTCGGCACGAAGAACGTGAGCGTTCTCGTTGTGCACTGAAGTGGTGACCGCCCCGTGAAAGCGTGGTGGCCGTCGTGCGAACTGAAGGGAATAGCCGTGTTTTATTACTCCCATGACCCAATCTGATACCCCGGGAATGGCTTGCCATTGTGAGGCCCGGATGGACAGAGGTTGTATTAACTCGAGTGATTGACCGCCGTGGGGGGACATAGCACTCGTGAGTGTTGTGCGAGGAAAACTGCTCTTTTTGTGAAGGAGTGTGTTTTTTATTTTTTGCACTATAACAGCGCTTTGCTGTCTGGGCGCTAACAAGGGCCCATTGTTTGCAGCAGGAACAACTTCGTCGACATCTGGAGATGGACGGCAGAAAACACGGGGCAGTTTGGGGGGTGGTCCGGCTGTGGCGAGACTTAGCCCCCTCCTCTTTCTTTCCTGTTGATCAGGATGACGGCGGCGGCGCAGGGTCCAGCACTATCTTGGGCCGGGGTCCCATGCGCTTGGGATACTGATACCGTCTGGTGGCCGAGCGAGAACGGTGTCGAGGCTCGGGTTTCACCGGCTGGGCTGCGGTGGTAGCAGCTGGCGCTTGCTTAGGAGGCTGACGAATCGGCACCTGTTTGGGGCGACTGGCAGCAGATGAAGCGCGCTTCGGCAGGAAGTGTCGCATTGCCTGGGACGACTTCTGCGCCTCTGTGAAACGCTCGGCGAATCCCTCTATCGCCGGGCCAAAGAGGCCGCTGGGGGAGATCGGTGCGTCTAGGAACTGGGCTCTGTCAGCATCCTTAATCTCCGTAAGGTTGAGCCATAAGTGGCGCTCCAATACGACCAGGTTAGCCATCGAGCGCCCAATGGCCTGGGCGGTGCTCTTGGTAGCACGCAGCGCCAAGTCTGTTGCACTTCTCAGCTCCCTGAGCGTGGCGACATCTGGGCCAGACTCGTCGGTGGCGGCGAGAAGTTTGGCCTGGAAGACTTGAAGCACCGCCATAGAGTGGAGCGCCGCGGCTGCTTGCCCTGCCGATGAGTAGGCACGCCCGGCGAGCGCCGACGTCGTACGGCAGGGTTTGGACGGATGGTTGGCCTTGGCTTTCCATCCAATAGCTGCTGGCGGGCAGAGATGCACGGCCACAGACTCGTCCAGCGGCGGCAGCCGTTCGTATCCTCTTTCATCAGCGCCGTCAATTGAGGTGAGGGCGGATGAAGATGAAGTACGCAGGCGTGCTGAGTAGGGGGCGCGCCATGATTTAGTGAGCTCGTCGTGGACCTCCGGGAAGAATGGAGCAGTTCGCTGACGAGGGGCTTGCTGGCGCCCCGGCAGAAACCATTCATCCAGACGGCTACGGGCTGGTTCCTCTGGAGGAGACCAATCCAGACCCAGCTCATCCACTGCCCTGGAGAGAACGCGGATAAGCTCGGCGTCCATCCCGAGTTTCGAGCGGTTTGGTTCAGATGACATCGAGGGGGCGGGGTCCGGCGAGCCCGACAGCTCCTCAGCATCTGAAGCGGCTAGAGACATGCTGTCCTCTAGCAGTTCCTCCTCAGTCCCTCCAAACAAAACCAGATCACTCGCGGCAGCAGGGGGACACTGGTTTGGCTGTACAAAGAGGACTGGGGAATCCCCTCTGGGCGGAGAAAACGAGGCACGCGGGGGCTGAGCCGGCGTGAGCTCGCTTTCATCCTGCTGCTTTAATCCTCTGCCCCGCCTTTTCTTCCTCGCCGGCTCGCGGGAGGAAGAGAAAGGGAGGGCGCGAGGAGCGAGATCGCTCTCTGAAAAGAAAGCGATTCGCGAGCGCAGAGAGGCGATATTCATGTTCTCGCAATGAGAACATGAATTCCCCGCGAGTGCTGTGTCAGCGTGGGGTTTCCCCAAGCACGCGACACACTCGCTGTGCCCGTCATCAGCGTGCAGAGGGGCTCTGCACGAGCTGCAATGACGAGACGGCATTTGCAACAACGCCGTAGGAAAAGGCTCTTTTAGAGAAATTTGCTCTTTCAATATATATATCTCACCGGATGGCCGCAGGGAAGCGATGTATCTGCGGTGGGGACCGGCAGTCGCGTTCCAGTGCGAGGCGTGTCAACGGCGAGCAGTTCAGCGGAGATCAGCGAAGCGATGTGATGTCGTCGCTGAAGGAGAAATAATCTGAATTCCTGTGGCGAAGCGGCCAATATATAGCCAGATTCCCCGCCCATTTCGGCGGGCTTTGGCGGGCTTCGCTGCCATAGGTTCGTGCAGCACCACTGCCAAGCCATTGGTTTATTTTAATAACACTGCACGATCCAATGGCTGTGCAGTTTCACTGCGTGATTGAATAAGGCTTCAGTTCAGGAGAAAAAGGGGGTTTTTCCCATATGCGTCTTCGACGCAGTACGAGTGAAGTATTGAAAGGGAACCAGAGGAGCATCAAATTTGTTTTCATGCTGGCAATCATGAAAGGAACTTCAACAACACTTCCTCTCACAAACATTTCTGTCTAATCCCACCACGCAAAGCCTGGACGAACTTTCACTCAACAACAAACAGGACTGAGTCATCTGAAGCCCTGGTACTAGCCATGTTTTATTATTTAAACCTCTTGCCATCATCATCTTATGTTTCAATACCAGTGTTTAAAGTATGACACAAAAAATAAGATGGATAATTTACAACTTTCCAAAAAAAAAAAAACAGTAGTTACATAATAGTATGAATATACAATTGCAAAGTATTCCAATCGGACTAAGCATGCATGGCATGCTGTTTTGTTGTAGGAACGCTAAAGAGAACCCAGCTCTAAACAGCCTCTTCATTGGCTTCCAAATGAAGTGCTTTTAAACAACCAGAAATTCTTCCGCATTTGGGTTTTAACAAACAAGCCCTGAATTCTCATTTGGGTGGTAATTAATTACATTAAGGCTTTAATTAATGAACAGAAATCTCAGTTGGAGGCCAGAGCCCTGAGATTTTGAGTGAATGCTTTAATCAGAGGCAAAGTGGATCTTAGGGAGAGAGAGCAGTGTTTACTAATGGGGACCGGAAAACAGCTCTTACTTCACAAGCATTCTGTACCAACTCCATCCTGAATACATCACAGATTAGAAAAATAATGATGCGACCATGTATCCAAAAGGAATACTTTTTTTTTTTTTGACCAAACTTGTTTTAAACTTACTATTAAATGGACCATATTGATATAAAAAGGGAGAGAGAAAGAAAATATATTACATTTAAAAAATATGAAGTGCATTAAACATTACAATACAGGGTTTCCATAACTGAGGTCAATGTAAGAGAACTTTTTGTTAGGTGAATTTTTTTAATTCAGTAATAAAAATTTAAAATAAAAATAAATTATGTTATAACAATCAAAATAAAACTGCGAGAGAAATTAACTACAATTTTTAAGTTACTATTCACAGAAAAACGTTCCCCTCCAAATCTGATTTGCATATTCATGAGTCAATGTAGTATACAGTACAGTATAAACTTCTTATAATGCTTCTTGGTATGATTTCTTTCTTTGGCATAATCATTCACTTTCATTGTATGAAAAGCGCAATAACATTCTCTTTCCATGGAATGTTACTGCTTTTTACGCTTCATGGAAGGAAGTCATTAGGTTTCAGAATGGCATGAGGGAAAGACAATGACAATAGAACTGGTTAAACTATTTATTTTAATTTGAAATTAAATTAAATTTTAATAGAAAATATATTTGGAATATGGGTATAACCTGACAAGCACAAACCCACACACAAACCCACGCTCAAATGCAACTCCACACTGTCGGATTCTAATGTGTGAATGTGAGAGTGATGTCATTACAGTCTCATCACGTTTGATACAAATGAGAAAGCCATGAAGAATGCACAGAGAAAATAAATTAACAGGAGTGGCACTTGAGATTCACAGGCATGTTCAGCATTGTTTCCAAAACAAAAGCATGAGCAAGGTACGCACTTCTGATAAGAAATAACTACGGCTAAGCCATCCTTAAAACTCCTCTCACACTGCTGTAAGAAACTACTCGCTCATCTGTTTCAGGAGTGAAGAGACTGCACCTCTGAAAACAAGCAAACTAGGGGAAGCAGAGGAAAGCAAGAAAAATCCATCAGCTATTCCAACAGCAGGGGAGATTCATTTCTGTTGTGCAAAAAGAAACACACGTGTGTACGCAAACACACACTCACAGAGGAAAAGCATATGGGAGCAGGCTCAGAGAGCGCGACTGAGCAGATGTGGATTTGATGGCGTTCGGTTGCTCAGTCTGGTGAAACCCAGAGGCTGTGTGGTGGCGTTGTGTCGTTGTCAGCAAGATGAGCTGCTGCAATATGCCCCAAGTCAAACACGAACTCTGGACATATTGAGTGAATTTACGTTCACGTCTTCCCCTGCTCAGCATCAACCATTTTGTTATAGTATCTATCTATCTATCTATCTATCTATCTATCTATCTATCTATCTATCTATCTATCTATCTATCTATCTGTATATCTATCTAGCTAGCTAGATAGCAATTAACAACAGAGCCCAAACCTAAATTAAATTACTTCAACTTAAATTGGATTACTATTTTTTTAAACTATGATAATAAACACTCAAATTAAAAAAAAAAAAAAGTATATGGAAATTTAAACTCAATGCAGTTTTTAAATTAACTTATACAATTTATATTTGTTGTTGAAATCTTTTACACAGGGGCTTTCATAACTTCATAAAAGATTTATTTAAACATACATTAAATAATTAAGACATCACTAACAGGTAAAGTAAAATATAATGAAGTAAATATCTAAAATCTTTCAAAATACTCTTCTGTAGACTTCTTTTCTCTAGCAAACAGCGAGCTGTGGACCTGATGACTTGCCTGAGGTAAATGAAATGCTACATGACATTTAGTTTACAAGCTGTTTTATTGACATCTTTCCAAAATTGAAACACTGATTGAGAGATTACGTGAGAGGTTCATTCATGTTTATTTCACGTTAAAACTAGTAAAGAAAAAGGGATGATTACGTGCACACATGCTCCACTCTGCACTTTGAAATAAGGTGTTAATAGTGATCTGTCATGCCTCATCAAAGAGCATGAAAACGGCATGTATTGCCTGAATTTCCTGAAAAAAAATAAATGATTTGTTCAGTACACAATACACATTCATACCAAACCGAAAGACCCATACTGAAAATGTTCAGTACGAATATGGGTACTGTTACCGTTACACCCCTACAAGGCAGTTACAATTTAAACTAGTATATATTTTTGTTTGTGAACTACTGTTCAGCTGTTCTTTTTAACAGTCAACTTATTTTCAGATTATCAGTCATCAAAGGTAAGTAAAGTATATACATATATGTATGTATGTGTGTGTGTGTGTGAATTAAATAGACATTTCTAGGTGGCATTTCAAGCATCTGTCTAGATCACAGTCAACCCAAATTGTGACCTTAGTGTTCAAGTCAGCTCATTAGTGCACTCCCATTAGTACCTCCTGAATATTTAATATCAGACCCACTTTTACTAGAGGCAGAAGAAACTAATGAAGTGGGTTCTTCTCTGAGCTGAATCCTATGACATGCAACTAAGTCCTATAACACGCAACTAAATGAGTAGTGGTGTCTAACCCTTTCATCTTGCATCGATCTGACAAGCGTAAACACCTGTGACTTGATCTGGTATTCTATTCCTTCCTTTCTAACTTGATTATCTTCTTACCCATCATGAGGGAATGATAGTTTAAAAGTATGAAATTACCAGTGTGAAAAAAACATGCTCTGTTACATACGCTGGTAACTGACAGTCTCAATAGACAGAGCTTACAAAGGAAAATATGCGTGGAGCCGCAAGGCAAACAGAGAAGTAGATCATTCGCCTCTCTTTAATGTTTTTATTGAGTTAAAAAGAAGAATAACACATGGACGTAGGTTGGGTTTAACACATGATCAGCAAAGAAAGCACACACAAAACTGTGCACACAACTGATTGGTTATGTTAGAGGCAAAGACAGGGAAACAGGGAAAAATAATGAAGTAATATGGTTGTGCATATAGTTAGGATAACAAAATAATATGCTTATCAACATCATTAAAACAGGCTAAGAGAACACAATGCATCCCATGTCATTTGCCACTGGCTCAAAAGCAAACCATCAAATCGAATTCTATGGTATTTTAATCTACCACTTGGTTGAAGCTTGCTAAATCAGGCAGAATAGCATGAACATATAACATTATAGATGCACAATGTTAAATTTATCGGCCGTTAATTATCATTACTGCATATCAGCTAAAAAATTTATATATTGTACAATGGATTGTATTTCCCTTCCCTTTAACCTTCGCTCTCATTTAAATGAGATATTTGAAGTTACCTGGACTTTCAATGGAATGACAAAAATCTCTCAAGTTTCATTTAAAATATCTTTATTTATGTTTTGAAGATTAACCAAAGTCTTATTGGTTTGGAATGACATGAGAGTGAATAAATAAATAAATAAATAAATAAATAAATAAATAAACACAGATAATTTAGTAACAAAAAAATTTGCTAATCACGAAATTAATATCAATTTATCATGCTGTACTGTACATTTATACTGTAATTCAAAATGTAGCATACAAAACAATTTACTTTTCTATTTTTATGTATTTAGATATAAAAATATGTATCTCTACTTGATGTCCAAGCTAAATTGTAGCTCCTTAAGTAAAACCAATTGATAAATTGTCTTAGTTTACCTTGGTAACTACACATTTCCTGGCTTAGCCTGACACCATACACATCTCATTCCCACTTCCTCCTCCTCTTATTCACCCTACCATTGACAACCTTCCAATTTTCACCTGATTTTCTCTTGCACATTTGACACCTGCTTATCTCACCATATCACTGCTTCCACCCTTTCCGTGTTGTTTTGATCCGTTCGAACCGCAAAGCCTCCTGTGGCTCACTAACAAGCTCCCTCCCGCTCTTAAAGATCACGAGTGCTCCAATTTATTTCCGCCATTGCACACCTTCCACCACTGATATCTCAAGCAACAATCATACCAGCAGCCTTTCTCTCTACATCGACCACTTTATTCCAGAGCTGTCGTTTTCTTCTTCGGTCCGGCCTAGTTCACTAACAAGTGCCCTACCCTTGCCACACTCTCGCACCCTCGGGTAACCACTTCCCTCATTCCCTGTGGCCACGTGACCCTTCTCTTCTTCTCTGCGCTGGCCAGCACAGAGCACTAACAGGTGCCCTACCCAGCTAATTAACAGCATGCGTCCTCGAGTGGCTTTGGGACGGCTCATTTGCACACGGTGGGAACCCTTTCTAATTGCATTTTCAGCAGGCTGATTAAAACCAAGCCATAAATCACTTACTGCAGCTGACTTTGAATTGAGCCATCAGGCTTGGCAGTGTGAAAACAACGCTAGTTTTCCACCCAGTATGGCGTTTGTCACAGCCACACAGACACAAAAGCCAGGACTCAGGCTCTGTTGTAGAGTTTTGTAGAGTGGTGTCTTTGAGATTCTGCTACATTTTAGAAAGCAAATATCACCTTGTTCCTCACTTTGTAGATTTAATTAAAGAGGGATCTACCGGCATTGATTCAGTTGAGGCATTTGCACTTGAGGAGATAAAGAGAAGGAAAAAAGTGAGAGAGCGGACAGGAGGGAGAAAAAAAACCTGCCATCAGACACCTCTTACTCTTTACACAGCCTGTGTAATGAACCAGGTCTGTCCAGATCCATTGTTAATGAGGAGAAATCCCTGGTGCCAAACTTTCAATCTGTATGGACACACACACACTGCACAAGCATATAAATGCTGTCCACACTTATTAATTTAAAACCATGAGTGTCTCATTCTATGGAAAGTAATTTACTGACATGTCATTAAAATATCAGACAGATCAGCTCTGCATTTGCTCAAATCTTGTGATATGACTTTTCTTTCTTTCTTTTTCTTTTTTTTACTTTTCCATGGCAACAAACAAAAACTGCTAAAGCTAAAACTGGAACATTGATAATCAATCAATACAATTAAGATAAATAGAGTGAAAGAATGTACTCAATCATATAGATAAAAATTATCTTTAATGACTTGTGGCCACAATTGGAGCTGGGTAAAATTGTCTTAAATAATTATCTTTACAACTATTAGGATAGCAATCCTATAATAATAATAATAATAATAATAATAATAATAATAATAATAATAATAATAATAATAGTAAAAACATGTTAAAGGTCCTCTGAAGTGCCTCGAAACAAGCAGCGTCTTTCTATGTGATGACGTAATTTCAACTGAAACAGGAAGAGAGGGCGGGGCATATCGAGCAGCCCTGCCAACTTTTTAAAGTAGCCAATAGCGTTTTGATTATGTCTGCTCGGTAAAGCTACCCCCTAGATTCAATATGAAACTCTAAGTAAAAACAAAGTATTAGTCATCATAATCATGCTGAGGCTGTGTAGATCCAAATATTTTGAATAAATGCCGAGTTGTGTCTCTGGACCGGAGCCAAAGTCCGGATTGCACTGCGCGCACCCGTGGTTCGCATGAAACAGCGTGAAACCAGACCTAATTTGCACCAATCGAAAGAATATTTACACTGTCTCAATCGTTACCTATTACCTACACCAGTGATCCTCAAATCTGGCTCGCGAGATCCAGTTTCCTGCAGAGTTTAGCTCTGACTCCAATTAAACACACCTGCCTGTGATTTTCTAATGATCCTGAAGACACTGATTAGCAACCCATGCGTGTTTGATTAGGGTTAGAGCTAAACTTCGCAGGAAAGTGGATCTCGCGAGCCAGATTTGAGGATCACTGACCTACACTGTGCACTACGAGGCATTCATTGTACAGGAAATACTACACTGTGAACAAGGGACTGGTCTATTGTTATAGTGCAGGAGGTGGGCGCTTTAGATTCTAGAGAGCATTTGATTGGTCAGAAGATTTGATGAGAAGATGAAGTATGATGTGACATCAAAAAAATTGTTGAGCCGCTTTGGCAGAAGAGATGAACTGCAAGCTTTGAATGCTTATATTCTTCTAAATGTGAATTTCAGCACTGTTTGGGAGCACACTACTTTAAGATAACCTTAAGACTAACATATTGATGCTAACACCCAAAAATCTTTCATTTTGTTTTCATGGGGACTTTAACATCAAACAATGCAACCAGAGTAGCCTGATTCTCTTATCAGAGTTATCATTATGAATCAGTCTGAAACACTGCTCGTTTATGAATTAGAGCATTGGTAAAGAGATCATTTCTTTCGTATTTAAGAAAAATGGCAAGAAAAATTTTTTATATACCCAAATCAAATCGAATCAAGGTCTTGTGACTAACAAACAATTCAATAAGTATCAATAACCAGCCCTACATGCACAATCATTCTTTCCAATTAAATTTGGCTTGTTGGTCATGCTGGATGCTGTTCGATTTCAATCCAAAGGCTCCAGATGTCAAATTCTGCCACATTGCCAGAATCAAAAAGGAGTGATTTGAGGAACATTGGTGAATTTCTGTTAATGCCACATTAAATTAACCCAATCAAAAAGCGGGTTTGCAAAACATCTCCACCACCTCGCAATATACAGGAACTGGAGGACCTGCTATTGACATTATGACATCTCTGCTTCATTGAATCAATGCTTTG
The DNA here is from genome assembly GCF_003368295.1 of Carassius auratus. NCBI lineage: Eukaryota > Metazoa > Chordata > Actinopteri > Cypriniformes > Cyprinidae > Carassius > Carassius auratus. Next base: position 15,088,193 of record NC_039251.1, on the reverse strand, counting down.
ATGTTCGGCCACTGTTTTGTGGGCTAAAGGAAGTCACACAGGTTTTTAGATAGGTGGTCATAATATAATGGCTCATCGGTGTACATTAAATGGATAATTCACCCATAAATTATAATGCTGTTATTAATTACTCATCCTCATGTCATTCCAAACCAGTAAGACCTACCACATTCAAGGCAAAGAAAGGTACCAAGGACATCGACAAAATGTGACATCAGTGGTTCAGCCGTAATTTTATGAAGCTATGAGAAATAAATTTTGTGCAAAATCAACTAACAAAATGGTTAAACAATTTTTTTTTAATAAATAAAATTGATTGTAGCCAACAGCACTGCGTATCAAACCTGACAAGGAACCATGTGTATCTTGAAAAACGACGCTGTAGGCAAAAATGTATAATCAGTGTAATGATTCCATATCTCAAGTTTAGCATTTCCACACATCGCACAGCAAGTAATAGTGTGAAAACGATTACTACAAGCTGTTAAGTAGCACCGTAGTACAACAGTGAGAATCAAAGCCACTGCCAAAAAAAAAAAAAAACACACCCATCAGATAAACATCGTCAAACTCTACATAGCGCACTCAGTAACACATTTAACATTACGAAAAGCAGCCCTACTCCAACAGACACACTGATCTGTGGCTACATTAATCATTAAAGCAACAACTGTCACATGATACGACTTATCTGTGCTTTAAATAATGATCCTCTGTGTGCGGCACTGCACAGTGGCTGGCCATGAAAGCTTTCATCACAGTGATGAAATGTTCTTCGGTTGTACTGTGGCAGCAGGGCCAAACAGAGCTTTAATCATTCATTTACTTCACCCCGAAATACATATCATATTTACTCCTTAAAAGCAGCTATCGATGTTCGGCTCGAATGTCGCTGCAGCAGTTCTTAAATTCAGGGCCACGCAAATATGTTTAGAGGTCACTTTCCAATGTCAAACTGCATTATCACTGAAGGCACACACAGACCTGACTCTGGTTAAAATTACATGGAGAGTTTGAGAACACATAGGGATAAAATAGTCCCGATAATGTCCTCGGCATATCTCTGTTTGAAGCTAAAGATATTCCATTTCACAATGACTTCGGGGGAGAATTTATTTTTATATGAAGGAACCTATAGAGTGTGACTGAATCTGACTCAAGCTTTTCCAACAATACACATGCATCATTCACAGCAACCTGAGCTATATTATGCTTAGCAGTAATGGTCGGTTGCTAGTTGATATGGGATCGGTTAGAAATCCTCCCAGCAGTCCTCATTATTGTCATTGTTTGGAGCCATAAGGCATAGCAGCCCAGAACAGTGTCCCAAGCTAGCTGGAGCTCGTTTTATAACATTTCAGGAGACGTATTTTCATAACTCACACGTTATTTTCATTAAATTCTGCTGGTCTTTCTCCCTCTATTACTCACTCGCTATTCCAGGAGATAGACTGGCACCTCTTAAAAAGGTTAAGCAGTGCTTTTGAGTTTCAGGGGGATAATGCAAGCTGATTGCTGAACACACTTACCACAAAGCCATTCTATTGCAGAAAATGAATCCTAACACTGTTTAAAGCAGACATGTGGTTGGAGGCTAGATTATTATTATTTTTTTAATGTGCTTAAATGTCTGCACAATATACCACAAAAGAAAAACACAGCACACCGACTCACTGTTTCGTTTGATTTTTTTTTTTTTTACCATTTTCTAAAAATGTTGCCTTCACTAGTTAATTTTAAATGGTCATCCAGTTTGACAAATTGCTTATTAAAAGTACAAAATATTCCATTAAATAACAAACTCATAAAAACTTTGAATTAGCATTAAAATAATTAGCATAGTACTCCATATGTCACACCTCAGGTTCTCAACTTCCCAAAAACAATTTCATTTCAAACCATTTGCATCATCATCATCATCATTTTTTTTTTACATTCATCACAGAAACTGCAGAAAATAAAAATAGGTCAGATGAAGTGCACTATCTGCTTCAAGTCACAATGTAACAGAAATAGTGACAAATCTTTTCTTCTGTATTGCCATGTACATCCGAGTGAAATTGATTACTGAAAAAGAAAAAAAACAAAAAAGAAAAAAAAAAACAAATGCAGGACGGGGACTCTAATCCATTGTTTTTTTATTTAATGGAAGCAGATCTGAATGCAAGCTTGCAATCAATTAAGAAAGAGGTGGAGTTTAAGCAGACAAAATGATTGCAAAAGCAGACAAGATGTTGCATTATGACATTTTGATTGAAAATTACAATCTAAAAAAAAAAACATGCATGGATAAATTCTTCACAATAAAAGCAATAAGATGTATTTAGAAAAAAGTAATTTCATGTCAACTTTAAAGAACACTGAAAGTAGATCACATCAACCCAAATTTCTAATTTCTCAGATAAAACCAAATAAATAAAAAAATACTCCTTTTGCTTGTCATTAGTCATAAGCCTTCTAAACATATGATGCAGCCAACCTGGTTGGTTGAGAGTGTTACACTCTTGTAGTAGTTAAGGATATGGATATATGAGACCTAAGCCTTACAGCCTTGCACGGCCTATGCTCATTTTTTATTCTCTAACTTTTTATGGTCTCAATTCATCACTGTCCTCTAATCTAAATGTGGTGTACACTTTTGAAGAGGGTGTTTGCTGCCAGCACTGCGCCGATGGGAAAAACGTGGCAGACGGCTCTCCAGAGTCTCTTTACTCTCATATCTGAACACTAGAACCAATTATCTCCAAAATGTCTCCAAAAAGTCTAAGAACCAACCAAGCCATTTCTTAAATGCATTGGAGGTCTTAGATTCAGTATCCCTCAATGTTTCAGATGTAGAAAACATTGAGCAAAGCACAACAGTGTACTATTTTATAGGGATGGGCATTCCAAGCAAAAATAATATTCGAAAACTGTTTAATTCAGAAGATAGGCTACCTTAACTCAGGATATATAATTATTGTAGCATGATGAAACATTAATATAATAAACAACCAAATGACAGCACTCATAGTCCATCGATTAGCAAAAAATAAACTGCACATAAGGGGGACTTTTACAAAAAAAAAAAAAAAAAAAGGAACCCCTAAAGGTAATAGATGCATGATAGGAGGAAAAATATATTTCAATATAACCTGTCCCAATTATATCCTTGGGTAATGATACTGTATATAAACTGTGGGCATCGGGATACGGTTATTAAAAAAATGGGGCACTGAAATCGCTTATGAACACACACTTGTTTTTTACTTTCACATTCAATACCACACATTTTACAAGATTTGATGTTTGTCAGTGGTGCTCATGATCTGGAAATCATTCATCATCGGCATTAAATAATTTCTCCTTACTCTGTTCATGTGGTAGACTCTTAAAAATAAAGGTGCTTCATGATGCCATAGAAGAACCTTTTTGTCTAAATGGTTCCATAAAGAACCTTTAACATTTGAAGAACCTTCACAAAAGGTTCTTTGTGGGGATGCATCGATTCGATAATCAGGATCGTATTGGCTCTGATACTGGCATTCATTTGTTATTTTGCATTCAAATTAAGTTATCTATATGTAGTAGATTGTGTTTGACACACAAAAGATAGACGATCAGGTCAACATAGAGAAGTATAGAAATTCTACATTGAATAAAAAAAAAAAAAAACTGTGCTGGTATCGGATTAGATTGGTATCGGCAGATCCTCAGAATTTTCGGTATGGGATAGGATCAGTTCTGAAAAAATTATATCGTTGCATCCCTAGTTCTTTGTGGTGAAAACAGGGTCTTCAGATAATGAAAAAGTAAGAAAGAGATGGTTCTTTAAAGAACCTTTGACTGAATGGTTCCTTGTGGAACCAAAAATGGTTCTTCTATGGCATTGCTGTGAAGAACCTTCTGAAACACCTTTATTAGAGTGTAAGTTAAATGTTTTGCACTGTAGCAGGCTACTGCTAACCATGTCCCTTTAATCGCCCTTTAGAACACGTTATTTGTTTTCTGCCCCTTTTTGAATATGGCTTCAGCCACCCCTTTTACCAAGTCGTGGTTGTTTGTGGTCTGCAGAGAGCGCTTATTTGATATATATCATCCCAAGATACTGTAACTGACCGTCATATTCTTTTCGCAAGTCTTTTTTTATGCCACACAAGTCTACAATGTGAGACAATGTGTTCTTCTGTTGTCTTTGACAGTTTTTAGGTGCGTTATTGGCAGTGCCACCCTCTGCTTACATGAATGTGTCACCACTACGTCAGCACAGAAAACATGGGGACATTTTTAAAGACAATAATTGCAAAACCTAATCGATATTCAATAATTAAATCAACTAATCGAATATTCAAAAATAGTTACCCATCCCAACTTATTTACCACATGTTTATAAAGCTATAGCTCATCACATGATCATGGGCTTATCAGATCAATAAGGCTGCAATCTCGCACCTGCAAAAACTGACTGAAATGTCATATTTTATCTGATATTTAAACAGAAGCAAACTACTTTGTAAAGTTTGAGTTTGGGCATTTCAAATAAAATAATATTCGTACAGTAAACAATAACAAAATTGGTCTAAATAATAAAGAGAGCAATGCTGAACCATGCTGTATGTTTAAATCATCATAATCAAAGTTGAAAGTGGAACAAGATGAAAGCACAACTAGTTTTAATAGGATGGAGTACTGGTGGGTATCTATAGAACAATCGAGAGCGAACACCCATTAAAATGAACATCATTTCACTAACAGTGAAATTGGACTCTATTCTATGGAGCGGCATGCTGACTCTTAATACTTTTTAAATTGATTTTCATATAGAACTCCCACAGGGGGCAATTCCATTTCCATACGAGCTTGTGTGGCACTCTATTCACTCAATTAATCGCATAATAAGATCAATTTCTGCACCAAGAGAAGTCACACACCAGTGTGTTCTTATAAGAACAGCTTAGTGTTTTATCCTATTTATAGCAAGCTCCGAGTTCTGTTATATACTAGTATAAAAACACAGAAAACATGGCTGGAAGGATGTAAAGAAAAATGGCAGCATTTTAGATATGTCATCCCCTGAACCACAGGAGGGCTTAGAGCAACACTGTAATTTACAAGTTTGGTGATATACAATACTGCAGAACCCTGCAATTGTCTTTGAGAGTGCATCCAAAGAAAAGAGGATTCCTAACTTTTTCCTAATTTTTATTATCTTAATCCCTACTAGTCATTCTGTTATTGACAGTGCAAAAATATGAAAAGATATATTAAAGTATATACAGGCCTTTCTATAAATTGTTCAGATGTCTAAATAAACAATGTTTCAATGTATTCTAAACGGACAACAATAATTTTACAAATAAAATAAAGTAAAATATTTGTTTATTATGTTTATTATGTTTTCTAAGGCAGGTTAAAATTAAAGTTCAACTTAAAGTTACAGGTTAAAAAAAAGTTAACTGTAAAAATGCTTTGGAACAAAGCTTCTCTGATTTTTTTGGAGGGATTCTTTGGTGAATAGAAAGTTCAATAACAAAAAAATAATAAATAACCTTTGAAATTCATGGTATGATTTGAGACGTTAGCCATGAGACCCAGAACAGCTGTTAATATTTTGAAGCAGTGAACACTGCTACACTTACTTGAGAAAAGGTAACATTAACTTGCTGACAACTCAAATGCACAATGATTCAGTACAGCTAAATCATTGAAAGGCTTCTCTTTAATTCCATCGACTTTAATTGTGTTTGTATTTATCTAATCTTATTTTTTATTTCTTATATCACCCTTCACAGAATGTGATCTGCATTTTTAAACTTTTATTAAGACATTATTTAGTATGCTATTTTAGAATGTATGCATTTAGTATGCATTCTGTCTTCCTAATGGAGGACGCCATGTTAAATTCTGGTTTTACTACCAGTAAGTACATTTGGTCCCCACAATGTAGGCAAATCCTGACCTACAAACACACACACTTTCATTTCCCTAATTTACAACCACATCCCACAGAAATACCCTCAGAGAGGGTGTTACAGTGTTTTAATCAAACCACTACACATTCACACACACACACGCACACACACACATACGGAGTACAATTCCAGGGCATAAATCTATTAATGCTCCACTGTTAGCATTCATTTTGAGATTTGGAGGAATCCCTTCATTATAGCACTTAACACCTCGAAGGACTATGTCCACTGAGACCAGCACTGCACACAATTTATCACCGGGAGCTTCAATGAAGCCACACACACACACACACACACACACACACACACACACACACACACACTGCTATAAACCAACCTACAATAACACAGACCTGAGAGCCAAGAGCTAGAGTACTAATGGATATCAGCACAGCAAATTGCTCTCCCTCTCTGAAGACAATCCAACAATCCTGACAGCAAAAAAGCAAGTGAAAAGACAGTACTGCCTTTTTTGAGACTATCAGCTTTAAAACAAAAATTCCCAGGCCACGCCAACTTTAGCAACAGCCCTGGAGGTGCACCATCCAAGCAGCAGGTGTTGCGCTGTGATGAAATTCATGAGAGAACACCAAGCTAAATTACAGTTTAACTGACATCACACGCTCACTCTAACAAGCCTATATCATCAAGAGATTTCACTGATGATAAACTGATGAAGCCAAGGTTCATTGCAACTGTCAGTCACAAAAAAAAAAAAAAAAAAAAAACTTAATAAAACAACAAGAGAGGCACTAATTAACAAAGGCTTCTCAGGTGGATGTGGTTATGCTAGAAGAGTGACATCATAATGTGACTGCTTGTGAGGTAGGCTACTTGGCTCAAATTGACTCAATGTATTCTTAATAAAATTATTAATAAATAAAGTATATGTATCTGACGCAACCTTGCTCGAGGCAAAAAAAAAAAAAAAAAGTCATTACTTTATAACTATAGAGGTGGGGATTTTAATTAACATATTTTTGGACCGAATAAAGATTCATTCAGTGGCTCTTTCTGCAGGCTGGTGGAGACAAGTTAAGTTTCTTTTGTGTCAATAATGAGTCATTAAATCATTTAAGGGTTGTTCACAATGACAGTGATTGGCAGTGACAAAGCAACCGGATGTTATTAATTTTCAAAAAGAGAGAATGAGTCAATTTATGCAAAAGAGCAGCAACAGATCTGGCAACTAATGTTAGGATTCCAGCAAGTGATCCAGCACCTGATACAAGGAAAAATGGGAACAGCTAGTACCAACAGTACAGTGTGAAAATCTGTGACTCTAAGTGATTTAATCATTGCCAATGTAAAAGGGACTTTGTTTATAGTCGTTCTTAAGTGAATCAAGTCTTATTATCCTTGTATCAATCTACGTAAAAAAGACAACATACTGTAATAATAGCCCCAAGTTTCAATTATATGATTGTCATAAGCTATTTTTACAGCATTCTTAATTCTACAACACAAGACAAACTGAAGAAACAATATGCCGTCTGTTAGCAAATATTCAACTGAGATGATTAGTTCATTCATTGCACTCAAGAACAAAGCATCCCAGTTTATTCATGATCGAGATGTTCCTTCACCAAGTCCAAACGCTATCTGCAAGACATGCTAGTTCACAGGATGCACTAAAACACTTTATGCTTGTTCTGTAGACAGTTTAAGGAAGGTAAGCAGTTAAGCTCTTCAAATGGTATTTGGGAAAGATTTGTTGAGGAACCAACACTTTTAACAAAACACCAATGGATTTCACTTTGCATCATTTTGGTCAAATATTTAACATTCATGCTTTTCATTTTAATCAATTTAAATTGTATTTGTTCAAGTTTCCTTCAAACATTGCGCATTGGTATTGTCGAAATTCTCAGATACACACACACACACAATTTATAATATTATATAATATATATTCGTTTTTTGTGCTCAAAACACCCTTTGAAGGCCGCAAGTGTGTTCAGTTTAGTTTATGCTGGACCTGCATTCCAATATCCCCCCAAAATATCAATCAATAAATAAATAAAAGAAACAAAATAAAATCAAACAAACACACTTGTGTCATACTGGGATCTCCTCCAAACAATTCAAGACACTGTATGACCATGTCACCTCTTATTGTGAAAACTGTAAGTTAGTGGCTGATACCAAGTTTCATATGAAAATGCACTCGTATGCAGTTTCATCGTTTATCGGTTGATAAGCATGATAGCTAGCCTCGCTCTAACTTAAACCTGCATTGGGTGAACAAAGGCGAGGTCTGTGAATTAGGATGAAGATCCATTTAGATCCAAGGAACACTCTGCCATCCAACGATTTCCCACTAGGTTCATTCCATTTCTGTCTTGGCACACATCGCTAGTTCTTGTTGATGATGGTCGCTCTTTCTAAATGAGTTAGTAATATGTAGCGCTCTACCCCCACCTGCCGTCGCGTGGGCAGTACCAGCCTCTAAAACACATACACGCATCACAAGACTTTGGCAGCCGATGTTCAAGTTCAAAGACGCGCTTGAGTCACCGGAGCCGTGTTTTAAACTGTATACATTCACCAATGTGTGTTTATCAAAATCTTAAATCCCCCATAAACGCAACCTTAATTTGGGTTAGAAAATAAACCAAAGAAAATAAGAATATAAATGCTTTATGTACAATAAATGTATATATATATATATACACACACACACACACACACACACACACACACATACACACACATTTCTCTGTGTGTAGCCTATCCTATATCCCATGTAGGCTATACTTATACTTATATCACTGTTGCCCATGTAAATTGCGATGTAAAGCAAATTGCATTTACATGTAAATGCAACACAAAAGAAAAGAAAAGAAAAGAAAAAAAGTTTTGTCTGAAATTATCATTAGATCAAATGCAGTCCATATCTTAATGTAGCAAACGCTTCATCTCCTCCAGAACACCCCGAGAAACGTCTGCAAGAATTCTCACGAGTCTATGATAACAAGTGCAAACAGGGATGCTTTGCACTGTTAATAAAAGGTAAGCTTAATCTATCAAAAGAAATGTTTTCTCCAAAGGGACGTGCCCAAACTGCAAAGCAGCACACAACAAATCCGCCCCACTCCTCGTACGTCCCCCTCATTCAGATAGACCCCTTCAGTGCAATGGCTAAGAACAAGTCCATTTTCTCACACTTCTCACAATCACGCGTCCATACCTTGACTGCCACCGACGAGCAATCCGAGGAAACAGAGGACGGTCCGGATCATCTTGAGCAGGTCCTGATGGACAGCGGCCAGTGCTCGAAGTGAGTTGAACAGACGCTGGACGCTGGTTCTTCCTCTCCGCGCGTGTCAGTCGCTGGCGCGCACGAACTCGCTCGCTACTCACTCACTCGCTCACTGTCTGCCACAGACGGGATCTGTTGAGGAGCTGGAAGCAGCTGACTCGATGCAGCACTCTTTCAAATGCGCCCAACCAGCCCAACCTACCAGCAGCAGTGCATCGCGGCAGGTAGAAACCAATGGCCATCATCAGTTCAGTCATAGGTATCGATTACAGAGCAGACCCACGTAAACAGGGGGGTCCTGAAGTAACATATGAAAACTATATATATAAAAAAATATATGTATTTTTTTCACAGTTCAACAAGATATGATATTGATCGGTGAGGGTTTTTAGGTTAGTCCCAAATCATTCAACATTTGCATCTATGTGTCTATCTATCTATCTATCTATCTATCTATCTATCTATCTATCTATCTATCTATCTATCTATCTATCTATCTATCTATCTATCTGTCTGTCCGTCTGTCCGTCCATCCGACTGTCTGTCTGTACATCCATCTTTTTTTCTTCTTTTTTTCATAACTGTTTTGGTCACTGAGCCATTTCCCTTTTCAGGTTGTTTATCTAATTTCAGAAATGTAATGTAACCTAAAACTCTCCAAAGACCTACATATTTGAGTCATTACATCAAGCTACATCCATTAAGTTGGCCCCTTAAGGTCAACTTGATGTTGGGCAAAATACAACACCTCTTTCATAATGATAAATTAGGGTGTAGAAATTTAAGCGAACACAATTTTTGTGGTCCCTGTTAACAGGTGTGACTCATAACTCTGCACTGGTTAGAACATGATAGTAGAAATCACTAGCTTAAACTGCAAACCCCTGCTAATTTAACATACTGCACTGCATTTCTAGAAATGGTTTTTGTTTTTTGTTTTTTTACTCATTGCGTCAAGTGCATAAATTCACACACAAAAAAACTGGTGACAAGAAAAATATATGCGACTTTAAAAATACCTCCATTTCACCTTGACATAAAACATACTCCCTGCAGAGAGGATGAGTTTCTGGAGGAGAGGCTTAGTGTATGTTTAGGTAAAGCATGGCTATGGTTCTGTTTACCGGCAGCTTAGTGCTGTTTGTTTATCTAAGGAGATGTTGCAGGCACTGTCACGGAAAAAGCTGTTGCATTAACGCAGAGAGGAGCAGAGCCATGGCAATGAGCCACCTCATACAAATCTGGAAAGAACAGCATTGATTTAAATAAAATCTGTCAAATACCAGTTTCAGAATTAATGAATCTAAATGTATTTTTTTTTGTAGGCTCATATAATGTACAGTTAGAAGAGCACAGCAAAAATGTCAGAATCAAAGTACAAGGTCTCAGCTACATCAAGTCCCGGTGGATGAAATGCTTGCTTGGTCAATTATGCCACAAAATCTGAGAAGCAGAAGTTTCTCTCCACAATGCACATAGAAACTTCACCAAGTACACTTTTTAAACTTTTCTCTCTTTTTTTTTTCTGAATACTTATTTTATGAATTTTATGCCAAACTCCTGATCGCACGTCAGTTGTGCTTAAAGGTGAATGCATTTAGCAAAAAGAAAAGTCGTTGAGTGCAAACAATCACATTTTATTACGATAACAAAGGATTATTCATAGGGCTCCCACACTGAAAGGTTTGTGGCTGAGTCTAAACTGATAAGAATAGCTTTGACTCCGCAATAATGTCTGAAAAATGTCCTCAAGGCTGACGTCCCGCTACTTCAGTCAGCTGAATAAGCCATGCTCCTTCTAAGATCTAAACATTTAATGTATCTCAAGCGAATCTGTCAGGCTCCTTGTCATTCTGTTTCATGGATATCTTGTGATCCATTTAGAACATAAATAAGAGGGAAAAAGAGAATATATAAAACAGGAATGATTTCAAGTAGCAATTTCAAGTGGCGACTTAAAAGACAGATTTCATTCTTTATTCATGGCTGCATGGTCCACTTCTGTTGGGACACACTGATGTTGATCATTGAAATAAATCACATTAATGCTTATGAGAGACTCTTTTTGATGTTTGCAATCCTTCTAAATAACAATATACATTTACATTTAACGTTAAGTCATTTAGCAGATGCTTTTATCCAAGGTGACTTACAAATGAGGACAATGGAAGCAATCAAAACCACACATAACATCCATTCTGATTTTCTATGAAGACATTTTGAATAACATCTCTTTCATTTCCTGAAGGGCTGATTGAAACGGACAGGACAAATGCATATTTGGGCGTAATAGATTCAACAGTTGTTTTCCAAATTAAGTTATTATGCCTATTATGCTTAAAAGCTCAATGATGAAGAGGAAAACCTCTCAATTTCAAGCTCGTCTGCCCCTGACAGACAAAACACTTTGTAGCTATACAGATAACATCATTAATGATTATAAGTGGAATGAATACTTTGTCACAGTCAAATGCTCAGCACACAAGTCACATAAAAGGGACTTTAAACAGGACGCTGAGACACACAAACAGTGTAGATATGAGATTAATGACTCAGGGAGAATGAGAGGCTGTGACTGAGGGTTCCTGCGTATCACAGACCAGTTCAGAGCATTTTCTATGCCTATGCCTGCCTGAAGCAGAAAATCATGAAACAGAATACAGGCCATAGAAACTTCCTACATGCTGGACTATATGGCCCAAAACGCAGAGGTGGAAGAAAGTCTGAATGTTGATTTAAGATCAAATGTACTTTCAGATCAACACCGAAATGTGCTGTCAGAGTGAGAGAGAAAACATTGAACTGAGAGTTGCCAAGTCTCTACATACTGTAAATCATCAAAGTGTTTCTTTTCTTTTTCTTTTTTTTTCTTTTTTTTTTGCATGAATTTCCCATTAAAAAATAAATTAATAAAATAATAGCAATTCAGTGGTTTTTACAGGGTCACAGTCAGTAGGCAAAACATTTTTAAATAAATACAAATTTTATTCAAGTTCAAGTGAAATATCTTCAAAATCAAAAAAAGTCCATTTTGAATGCAGTTTCTCTCTGCAGATCATCTCTGAAATATATATTTGAGTTTAGATTTAAAGTGTCTCTTTATCGTTTGTTTATGATGTTATAAAGTATACAATCTTTTTTATGTCTGTTTCTCAGTTGTTGAGAGAAGTATCCTTAAGAGAACAGATCAAGTTACACTTACTGTACATTTTCAGTTTCAGTATGATTTTTTAGTGACATTAAAACATTAACAGTGTAATGTTTTAATGTTTAAAGTTCACATTGTTATACAGTATTTCATCACATTAACAATTTCCACAAACAGAAAAGACTGTTAATGTTTCTTGACTTTTGAGTGTTACTACTGTACATCATGGTTTTGCCAGCTTCCCTCTTAAAGGTCCCATATTGTCAAAGTTAAAATTACCTGGCTTTTTTCATAATAACTGAGGTTTAGGGGATATTTAATTACCATATACATTTCAAAACAGTTAGTCCACAGTAAAATGCACACAGCCTGCTTAAAGTAGCTGTTATTTTTCACGAACCATTGTGATTTCCATAAAAAGTTGATGTCAGAACTACACAGTGTAACCACAGCTGTCATCCATTTGTTTGTCTAGAAGTGGCAGCAGATGTGCGATCAAATTTCTAATTTAAGGCTGTGTTATGTAGACTCTGGCACCCAATATCACAACTAGATGATATTTTGAGCTCCTTACATAGCAGAATATGTGCTGGTTTGAGTGGGCCGCCTCCAGTCTCCCCTTTGTTTTGCTGCCTCCAGCTAGCACTGTGATGTCAGCTGACCCTAGTTACCTGTGGTTGGCCTGGCCGTGCGTCACTCAACAGCAGGCCAATCAGAAGAGAGGCTCATGAATATTAATTAGACAGGCTAAAATTGACCTGTTCTTAGCAGACCTCCTGAGAAAGGTGGTTTTTGATAATTATACCGCAAATATATATTCTTAAGGACATCAAAACCTTAAATAAAACTCCAGAAAAGTATACAATATGATACCTTTGACTCATGTTGCATCGTTCACACCACATTGCTTGTAGAACGCAGAACTCATTCCCATCACGTCAGACGTCAGTGGCCCCATGTCCTTACGGCCTGTATGCTCAGAGACAGAGCCAGAGAGCTGAGACTGAAGAGGAGACACATTCATCAATAAGCCATTAGCAAGCCTGGAGTGAGCATCTGCAGCTGAAAGCTCCTTCTTACAGCCTCATTCACTGTCTATCCATTGATCCTAGCATGTGGTAACTGAGCAGAAACATGGCCGCGATATCAGTGACACCGTCACTAAGCCACTGACCAGGTGATTGGCCATAAGGGAGGGCCATGAAAACTAGAAGGAATAATGATACCGATCTGATGCTTTGTGAGACATAAATGACCTGTGAATGAAGGTAGTAAAGTAAAACACAGTAATAGTAATGCCACTTAACATCAGTTTACATTTTTGTTTTTCCCCAAAATGTGATATTTTTTAGGAAACTCTATTGATTATGTAAATCATTTATAATATATACTATTCTTCAATATATATATATATATATATATATATATATATATATATATATATATATATATATATATATATATATATATATATATATATATATATATACAGTACAGACCAAAAGTATGGAAACACCTTCTCATTCAAAGAGTTTTCTTTATTTGCATGACTATGAAAATTGTAGATTCACACTGAAGGCATCAAAACTATAAATTAACACATGTGGAATTATATATGGAATTATATAAATAACAAAAAAGTGTGAAACAACAACCGTATTTTTTGGACTATAAGTCGCACCTGAATATAAGTTGCATCAGTCCAAAAATACGCCATGATGAGGAAAAAAACATATATAAGTCGCACTGGACTATAAGTCTCATTTATTTAGAACCAAGAGAAAACATTACCGTCTCCAGCCGCGAGAGGGCGCTCTATGTTGCTCAGTGTAGGCTACAGGAGCACTGAGCAGCATAGAGCGCCCTTTCGCGACTGTAGACGGTAATGTTTTCTCTTGGTTCAGGTCTCTTAGTTCATTTCTCTTGGTTCATGTCAAATTAATTTTGATAAATAAGTCGCACCTGACTATAAGTCGCAGGACCAGCCAAACTATGAAAAAAAAAGTGCCACTTATAGTCCGGAAAATATGTCATATTCTAGGTTCTTCAAAAAAGCCACCTTTTGCTTTGATTACTGCTTTGCACACTCTTGGCATTCTCTTGATGAGCTTCAAGAGGTAGTCACCTGAAATGGTCTTCCAACAGTCTTGAAGGAGTTCCCTGAGAGATGCTTAGCACTTGTTGGCCCTTTTGCCTTCCGTCTGCGGTCCAGCTCACCCCTAAACCATCTCGATTGGGTTCAGGTCCGGTGACTGTGGAGGCCAGGTCATCTGGCGCAGCACCCCATCACTCTCCTTCTTGGTCAAATAGCCCTTGATGCCTTCAGTGTGACTCTACAATTTTCATAGTCATGCAAATAAAGAAAACTCTTTGAATGAGAAGGTGTGTTCAAAATGTTTTTCTGTACTGTATTGTCTCTATATGTTTTTTTCATGCATGTTTTTTCTCTGTATGAATATTTTTACAAAAATATGAATTAATATATTAATAAAACATTTATATTAATACTATTATTCTATCATTGCTCTCCACTTCTTTAATCCTTAAAAAAAGAAAGAAAAAAAAAACTTTTTGTGACATATGGTATGACAAATCAAGTGTGACCAGGCAATCATGAGCGACACAAGAATGGCTGCATATATTTTAAAGAACATCATCACAGAGGTGATAACTACTATGCGCCAACTTGAAAGACATATGGCCATCCATAAATGTGTTAACACACACCGCACACAAATAGGCGAAGCAGCCTGAACACACATAACCCTTCTAAAAATTTCTTTTGACACTTTAGATATTTTATTCTTTGGAACGATTACGTTTCAGGCTTAAAAGTATAATTTAAAAGTCACATTTTACCACATATAATTACACCTAATTAACTATGACGGGCAAATTAAAAGATGTTGGCAGTCTAACACACCAATTATGATGACATTTTTCCTCTTGCAGAGATTGCATTTAATTATGCTCTTTCCTCTACCTCTCAGAAACCACACCACTGCAGCACAAGGTAATTTTTTTATCAGCCATATATATATATATATTACTTTTTTTTTTTTTTTTTTTTTTTTTTTTTTCTATTGAGTGTTTATGCAGTCTCTTATCATTCTTGTCACTCACCATGTCTTTTCCCAAATGACACTTGGGAGTTTGTGCAGCCAGAATACAAGCTCTTAAAAATCTGTCCATCTCTGTGGCACAATCACTCTCACACCTCACTTCAGTTTATAATATCAGATGAATTGATATAGTTTGGATAGACCAGCCTGCATACAGTAGTTTGACTGTTTGTTTCAAGTCACCCATATTAATAACCTGATTATAAACTCGAACAAATAAAGCTTCATAAATAATCAAATTAGCATTTTGTTCAGTTTGAGTACCTGAAATAATGGATGGAAATTCAGTCATCATTTACTCACCTTCATGTCATTCCAAATTTGAGCTCTTTCTTCTATGGAATACAAAATGTACATTTTAGACAGAAATATAAACTGACACACTGTGCTAGTTCTATATGATGGACATTTCTTCCTATTGTAACTCCTCTTAATTCCTTTTCCCCACCCACACATTGGGTCACACATCTCAGGGGTCTATAGTTTCTATGATGCCCAGATCCGCCCCCAGCCTGCCATCAACCCCCAACTGTGCCCTGTCTGTAATCTCAGGTCTTAACCAATGCAAGCCATAAATTGTATCTGTCATACATATCTGTATCCCTATACTGCAGATTGCATGTATTCCTATATTCTAAATTATAGTCATTATATGTAATTGAACAACAAATTAGTCAATATATAAAGGTCGCTACAGCAATGCATTGCCTTATAATACTGCTCTGAAATTCCAAGCACTTGCCACTTTTGTGTGTGGCAGAAAAGAGCCTTTTTTGGTCTAAACATGTATATCATTTTTTGTCCTTTACCTTAATCTACTCAAACTACAAATTGTAATGTCTAAAAACATTACAAAACAAACAAAAAAACAAAAACAAAAATCAAACAAACAAACAAACAAAAAAACATATTTCCATGTTTATTTTAACATAAACCACACATATTGCATTTCCTCAGAGATTGATTTTGGATCCTTGTGAAGTTCAACCAATTATTATTATTATTATTATTATTATTATTATTATTATTATTATTATTATTATTATTATTATTATTATTATTATTATTATTATTTTGAAGCCAGAGTTGCAAGTAGTGCTCGTTGTTTTTATGTTGAGATGCAGACTGACATTTATGAAAAAAAATGAGAGAGACAGACACAGAGAGCTAGAGACAGAAATAGGGGTGTTAGATGGTAGATAAACAACTATAGTCATTTTAAACTGTGATTAAAAAAGACAGAGCACAGTCAGTGTGATGGACATTTGCGTGTTCTCAAGGGCTAAATGAAGATGGATGAATGATTTGCAATATTATGCTCACAGAATTAGACTTGAGATTCAAGCCCATCTACAGTCATTATCAATGAACCATTTTTAATAGTGAAGGTGTTGTCAGCTGGACAGGTTAGATTTGCTGAGATTGTATTTCCTCCCGCTGCACAAAGGCATAAAAGGTAATTCTATAATGATTCACCATTTTGCTGAATCCTATAATGGGAGATGTTGTAGGCTATCAGATTGGCAGAGTATTCCAAGTCGATCATAATTAGAAATCATACAGTTCACCATTTCATCCCAAGGGACAAAGCATCACATACACATGCTTTAATATCACCTCAAAGAGAAATATTTATTTCTTTGTACTGAAATACATGGGTCTGTGTCTCTAAAATGCTACAGAATTAACCCGCATGTGTTCAAATGCTAGATAAATCCAGCATTGCCTGTAAAAAAAAAAAAAAAAAAAAAAAATGTTCACCCCGACATGCCACAGAAAAAGCTGTTTATCTCTTTTAAAGTCATATTTAATACATGCACAGCAAGAATGCTCCATTGTGCAGGCACAGCTAAATGACTTTTATCGTTGTAAACATTTCTCTCAAAAACACTTGTTAATTTAATATATATTCAAAGTTTAAAGTCAAGAAGATTTTTTTTAAATGTTACGAAAAAAATGAATAGCAATGATACATTAAATTACATTGTTACAACACTGATAATAATAATAATAATAATAATAATAATAATAATATATATATATATATATATTATATATATATATATATATATATATATATATATATATATATATATATTTGCAACAATTAAAATAAAATAATGGAAGTGCATTAACATGGTTTTAAATCGTACTTATATGACCGCCATCAGTTCGTAGCAGTGAATGAAGATGTATCATATCGATAAAAAAGTGCAGTATGGAGTACATCAAGGCTCAGTACTAGGGCCGCTACTCTTCACGCTTTATATGTTACCCTTGGGAGATATCATCAGGAAACATGGTGTTAGCTTTCACTGTTATGCTGATGATACTCAGCTCTATATTTCTTCACGGCCCAGTGAAACACACCAATTTGAAAAATGCATAGTCGATATAAAAAACTGGATGACGAGTAATTTCTTACTGCTAAAATTCTGAAAAAAATTAATTTATAGGACATAAAAACTATGCTTGTAATAACCTAGAACACTGTTTAAGACTTAATGGTTGCTCTGTCAATTCTTCGTCATCAGTTAGGAACCTAGGTGTGCTACTGGATCGCAATCTTTCCTTAGAATGCCAGATTTCTAGCATTTGTAAAACTGCATTTTTCCATCTCAAAAATATATCTAAACTATGGCCTATGCTCTCAATGTCAAATGCAGAAATATTAATCCATGCATTTATGACCTCAAGGTTAGATTATTGTAATGCTTTATTGGGTGGTTGTTCTGTACGCTTAGTAAACCAAACTACAGCTAGTCCACAATGCAGCAGCAAGAGTTACTTACTAGAACCAGGAAGTATGACCATTTAGCCCGGTCCTCACCAATTCTCACCAAGCCCAAGGGTAATGTGTGTGCATGTATATGTATATGTATGGTGCTAGGCAATGATTAAGTGGTTAATTGCATTATTGTCTGCAATTAATTGCAATTAATCGCATTGTTATACACAAAACTAATAATGCATTCAAAGTAGTGTAATTGTGCACTTATTCATTTAAAAGTATGCCTACTCCTATATGAACAAAGTGTAATATCATTTGATTTTACACTTTTACATTTGATTTTACACAGTGAGCAATGGACTTTCACAATAATAACAAAAATTGTGATAACTTGCCCAGCCCTAATGCG